>NC_041381.1:534926252-535153881 GCF_002162155.2 Triticum dicoccoides | reverse complement strand
AAGAAAACAACACAAACATGGAATGTTCATAAAAGTGGAGTAACATGAGCTGCTAGTACCCTGCAAAAAAGGAGCTGCTAATGGATCGTCCCAAATCCCCAACATCATACAAAACGACGCCTCTTTGATGCAGAATGGGTCAAATAAGAAACATCCTATTATATCTAGCTCTTTTTTTGGACAATCTCGCAAAGCTTTTATTCAAGTGGTCATAATGTTTACAGGTACAAAACCAAGATCACTGGGGTGACCCTAAGCAAACATGGCGGCCCACCACTAAGTTCAAACCTCACTTCACTAGATTGCGAGCCTCAAAATTTGAGCTCCGACATTCATGGTCAAAGCTACAGACCAAAATAGAATTGATATGATCTATAATTTCATTAATGATGGCTCTATAGCTCGCCCTGTTCCGCTTCTTGATGTCGTCCACTACCACCTTGCAATCAGATGCCACATGTATCCTTTGCAGATTTAAATCATCGGTGAGGGCTAACGCCTCCCTAACCGCCAAAGCTTCCAAAGTTGGGGGATCACGGGCACCTTTGATTACCAGAGATGAAGCCCCCTAGAAATTTCCCTCATGGTCACGACATATGGCAGCTATAGCCCCCCCCCTCCTCGGTTCCTGGCCATCGATGCATCAACATTTATCTTGTAGAGCATATTAGGAGGCTGCAACCAGCTGGTCGGGCGGGACAGAGTTTCCCACCTTGTGTTCTTAGGTTTACCAATGGACTCCAGATCTGATATGTATGAGAGGATGAACATGTTTGTTGACACCGGACTCTGGTAAATGTCCTCATAGATGTCCTTCCTCCTTGATCATCATACTGCCTAAAGCGTCACCACCAAGAGTACAAAATCTTTGTGTGAAAGATCATCATGTAACTTAAACAGCCAATTCTTGGCGTTGGCATCTTGGTTTCGAATCATCTTCTCCACCAAGTCTCCATCAGTTAGTGCCCATATACACCAAGACATGGTGCAATCCAGGAGGGCGTACCTCCACGAGTCCTCTCTTCCACAAAGTAAACACGACGGCGCAGTAGCCATGTGACGGTCATGAAGTTGTTCCACCGTCGGGATCGAGTGTTGCGCCAATCGCCACACAAATAATTTGAGCTTTGATGGGACCTGCATGTGCCACACAGATGTCCATGCCTTGCTCGTATACATGTGTGATGCTCCAGTTCTCCTCTAGCCAATTTCCCCTATGCTCCTTGGTATTCAGAATCATACGGTATGCTGAACTGACTGTAAACTTCCCACATCTCTCATTGCTCCATGACCAAAAATGTTCTATGTTTTGAATACATAACGGGATTGCCAGAATGGCATCAACATCAAAAGGTAGGAACACTGATTGGATCAGGTTCTCCTGTGAAGTGGTGTCGATCAATTCGGAGACCAGCTTTGGTGGATTCACAGAAAGTGATGTGATTGGTCGCAAAGGGCCAACCCTCGGTATCCAGTTGGTCTCCCACATATCCATCGTTTGTCCATTCCCAATCCTCTGAATGATACCTCATTTAAGTACATCTCTATAATCTAATATGGCCCTCCATATCTGGGAATGTTCACTGCATAGCTCAGCTTCTAAGACTGACCAGTCTGGATAGTAGACTGCCTTCAGAATTCTTGCGCTAAGGGAGTTGGGGTCGTCCAGTAGTCACCATGCCTGCCTCACTAGAAGTGCAAGATTGCAGATTTCTATGTGTCTAAAGCCCAACCCACCAAGGTGTTTTGGTTTTGTCATCACGTCCAAAGAGACCCAGGATGGTTTCCTCTTGCCTTGTTTACTCCCCCATCAAAACTGCCTTATGATGGATGTAATGTTCTCGCACAAACTCCTTGGTAATCTGAAGAAAGCCATGGAATAAACTGGAATTGCTTGAGCTACTGATTTAATGAGCACTTCCTTCCCTACAACAGAAAGTAATTTCTCCATCCATCCTCTTACCTTCTCCCAAACTCTATCTCTCAGATATTTAAATGTGCCCATCTTAGCTTGGCCGCCATCAGTGGCCATTCTAAAATACCTATCACTCAAAGATTTGTTGTGCACATTCAGTGCCTGCTTGGCAGCATCTCTCCTGACTTCTGGACAACCTTTGCTGAAAAATTTGAGGATTTATCATGATTAATTTGTTGCCCTGGTGCATTCCAATAGGTTTGATACTACAGTGGTCCCCTCAACACTAGACTTAAAAATCAACAGGCTATCATCTACAAAAAGGAGATGGTTGACAGACGGAGTTGTAGATGCAACCTTGATCCCTTTGAGAGTGGACGACTGAGAACTGGTTTTTATTGGCACGAAAGGCCCTCTGCTGCAATTAAGAAAAGGTAAGGAGAGATCGGATCTCCCTGTCAGGTACCTCTTGTAGGTGTGAATTCTTCTAGTTTTTCGCCATTAAAAAGGACTGAAAAGATACTGATCGAACCATGATCATAACTATGTGGATCCATGTGGGGCGAAGCCTGTCGGCGTTCTAGGAACGGGGGTCCCCAGACTTGCCTGCCTGCGGCCTGCGACGTGGCTCGAGCAGTGGCCCAGTGTGGCCCATCTTCATCGACTCAAGCTCAAGACCCTCGCGAGGAGCCAAGCCTCACGGGGCGGATGCAACACCCACGATGCGGCTATATCTCCCACCTGTCGAAGCACGACTTAGAGGCATAACCGCATTGTGGTTTTGTCGCAAGAAGGGTCATCTTCACACAATCCCATGTAATGAACAAGAATGGGATAAAGAGTTGGCTTACAATCGCCACTTCACACAAGTACTTAAATAAATCATACATCATTCAGAGTACACACAAAGTCCGACTACGGACGAAACCAAAAGAAAAGAAGATAACCCAACTGCTAGATTCCCGATCGTCCCAACTGGGCTCCACTACTGATCTACAAGAAACAACACATAGCAACAACTAAGATCTCCGTTGAGCTCCCATCTGAGCTCGGTTGCATCATCTGCACTGGTATCATCGGCACCTGCAACTGTTTTGGTAGTATCTGGTGAGTCACATGGACTCAGCAATCTCAAAACCCGTGAGATCAAGACTATTTAAGCTTATGGGAAAGGAAGGGGTAAAGTGGTGATGTTGCAGCAGCGACTAAGCATGATATGGTGGCTAACATACGCAAATAAGAGCGAGAAGAGAAGCAACGGAACGGTCGAGAAGCTAGAAGTGATCAAGAAGTGATCCTGAAACTACTTATGTCAAGCATAACCCAAAACCGTGTTCACTTCCCGGACTCCGCCGAAAAGAGACCATCACGGCTACACACACGGTTGATGCGTTTTAGTTAAGTCAAGTGTCAAGTTCTCTACAACCGGATATTAACAAATTCCCATCTGCCACATAACCGCGGGCACGGCTCTCGAAAGTTTATACCCTGCAGGGGTGTCCCAACTTAGCCCATCACAAGCTCTCATGGACAACGAAAGATATTCCTTCTCCCAGGAAGACCCGATCAGTCTCAGAATCCCGGTTTACAAGACATTTCGACAATGGTAAAACAAGACCAGCAAGACCACCCGACTGTGCCGACAAATCCCGATAGGAGCTGCACATATCTCGTTCTCAGGGCACAACGGATGAGAAATCCGTACAACTAAAACCAGACTTCGAGTTTCCCCGAGGTGGCGCTGCAAAGGGCTCTAGTTTAGACCAACACTCGAAGGAGCACTGGCCCAGGGGGGTTAAAATAAAGATGACCCTTGAGTCTGCAAAACCCAAGGGAAAAAGGCTTAGGTGGCAAATGTTAAAACCAATGTTGGGCCTTGCTGGAGGAGTTTTATTCAAAGCGAACTGTCAAGGGGGTCCCATAAATCACCCAACCGTGTAAGGAACACAAAATCAAGGAACATAACACCGGTATGACGGAAACTAGGGGCGGCAAGAGTGGAACAAAACACCAGGCATAAGGCCGAGTCTTCCACCCTTTACCAAGTATATAGATGCATTAATTAAATAAGAGATATTGTTATATCCCAACATAATCCTGTCCGTCATGGAGCAATCTTCAACTTCACCTGCATCTAACAACGCTATAAGAGGGGCTGAGCAAAGCGGTAACATACCCAAGCAATGGTTTGCTAGGAAGGGTGAAAAAGGTTAGAGGCTGACATGGCAATTTGGGAGGCTTGATAAACAAGTGATGGGTAGCACAACATAGGATAGAACGAAGCAACTAGCAAGCAAAGATAGAAGTGATATCGAGGGTAATGGTCATCTTGCCTGAGATCCCGCAAGGAAGAAGAACGAGTCCATGAAGAAGACAAACGGACGTAGCCGAACGAATCCTCACAACTCCGGAACGAAACCGAAGCTAACGAGAGAAGCAAACCAGAAAGAAGCAAGCAACATGGTAAACACACAAGCATAATCATGGCATGATGCACAATCAAGTATGATGCATGTCCGGTTTAAAGAGGCATGGCATGGCAAAGTGCAACAAACAAAACTACAAGTTAAGTGGAGCTCAATATGCAACGAGTTGCATATTGACGGAACACCACATCAATTATTTAGTTTCTCTCTCGGTTATGAACAAGACAAGATTAAATGTTGGTTCACATGGCAAGAGGTGAAACATAATTAAACTAGCTATTTAGGTAAGTTTAAATGAGGCCGGAAACAACAAACAACAATTCTGGAAATCCCCTTATGTTATTTAGCAATTTAATGCAAACACAGTTTTAACCATTTTAATGTTGTTAACATGATGCGGATGACATAATCAAGGTTTATGCAATTTTTATGAAAATGTTGACATGAGCAAGATATGAAACATTTGTCACCGTGGTGGAAAGAAAGGGTGCCACGGCAACTACAACGGAAATGGTGCCACGGCAACATTCCGGTCCCAATAACTCGATTGAGATACCGATGCAAGAGAGAAGTGTGCGGATGAGTGTGTCATGCAAAAGATGGTGGGGTGATCCCGGATTACCGGGTTCCCACGGGTCGACGGTAAAGGCAACTCGAACACGGTTCGAACATGAGCATCTCATACAACATGCATTCATACACGGGCGGTCATCTCGTAGTTATACCTTTGAAGCGTGCGTTTCGGGGCCGTTCGAAATCGTCGAGGGAAGTAGTGGTACACGGGCCGTAGTGGAAGTAGTCGTTCACGTGGCGACGGTAGTGGAAGTAGTTGTAAACATTCGTTTTGGAGAGGTACTTGACGAATCCAATGTCTTCGGGGCGACGGTAGTTGTACACATTATGTAGATGTTCGGGGTACTTGTCGATCCGGTCTTGGCGACGGTAGTTGAACACGGGTCGTAGACATTCTCGGGTCATGGGTAGAGGTACTTGGTGAAATCCACGGCTGTCTGTAGTTGTACATGGCGAATCCACGCTCGATGACTGTTGGCCTTGGCGTCAACAGCAACAGGGGCGCGAAGCAGGGACTTGGCGGTCTTGGGGTCCCTCGATCGAGGAAATTGGCAACAACAAAAAGGACAGCTTGAGGATTCAACACGGTGGAAGGGGCATGAGGTCTGGACGACGTCGGAAGGCGCGATGGTGGCGGCGGGCCGGCTCGATCCGGACGGATCCGGGCGCGAAGGTGGCGGGGAGGCAACCGGCGAGACTGAAGGAGCTCCTGTGCATCATGAGGAGCACGCCTCCTAGCGGCCTGCGGGGCTGCAGAAGGGAGGCATGGGGTCGCGAGGCCGAGGTAGGACCTCGGCAGCGGTGAACTTGGCGAAGCAGGGGAGGTCCGGGGCGCCGGGAACCACAGCGACGGAGAGGATCCTGCCGGTAAGAGGTCGGGGACGGCGCGATGATGGGGTCGTCGGAGCGGCGCAGCAGCTCGGGGCTGATCCTCGCGTTGGAGGCCGGGACTTGGCCAGAAGTAGGGCGTCACAGAGGAGCAGGAGAAGGGGAGGCACTTGGCGGCAGGAGGGATCAAGGCGCAGAGGCAAGAAGGTGCGGCGGCGGCCATGGCCTCGACGAGGGGGTCGGGCGCGAGGCTCTCCCTGGCGATGCGGGTGTGCGTGCGATGGGGATCGAGTGCGGCGCTGAGGAAGGACGAGGAGGGTTGGAAATATGCCCTATAGGCAATAATAAAAGGATTATTATTATATTTCCTTGTTCATGATAATTGTCTTTTATTCATGCTATAATTGTATTATCCGGTAATCGTAATACACGTGTGAATACATAGACCACAATATGTCCATAGTAAGCCTCTAGTTGACTAGCTCGTTGGTCAACAAATAGTCATGGTTTCCTGACTATGGACATTAGATGTCATTGACAACGGGATCACGTCATTAGGAGAATGACGTGATGGACAAGACCCAATCCTAAGCATAGCACAAGATCGTGTAGTTTGTTTTGCTAGCGCTTTTCCAATGTCAAGTATCTTTTCCTTAGACCATGAGATCGTGTAACTCCCGGATAACGTAGGAGTGCTTTGGGTGTACCAAACGTCACAACGTAACTGGGTGACTATAAAGGTGCACTACAGGTATCTCTGAAAGTGTCTGTTGGGTTGACACGGATCGAGACTGGGATTTGTCACTCCGGCTAACGGAGAGGTATCAATGGGCCCACTCGGTAGTGCATCATCATAATGAGCTCAAAGTGACCAAGTGTCTAGTCACGGGATCATGCATTACGGTACGAGTAAAGTGACTTGACGGTTACGAGACTGAACGAGGTATTGGGATACCGACGATCGAGTCTCGGGCAAGTAACATATCGTCTGACAAAGGGAATAGTATACGGGGTTGCTTGAATCCTCGACATCATGGTTCATCCGATGAGATCATCGAGGAGTATGTGGGAGCCAACATGGGTATCCAGATCCCGCTGTTGGTTATTGACCAGAGAGCCGTCTCGGTCATGTCTGCATGTCTCCCGAACCCGTAGGGTCTACACACTTAAGGTTCGGTGACGCTAGGGTTGTATGAATATGAGTATGCAGCAAACCGAATGTTGTTCGGAGTCCCGAATGAGATCCCGGATGTCACGAGGAGTTCCGGAATGGTCCGGAGGTAAAGAAAACTATATAGGAAGTGCTGTTTCGGCCATCGGGAAAGTTTCGGGGTCACCCGGTATTGTACCAGGACCACCGGAAGGGTCCCGGGGGTCCACCGGGTGGGGCCACCTATCCTGGAGGGCCCCGTGGGCTGAAGTGGGAGGGGAACCAGCCCCTAGTGGGCTGGTGCGCCCCCCCTTGGGCCCCCCTGCGCCTAGGGTTGGAAACCCTAGGTGGGGGGGCGCACCACTTGCCTTGGGGAGCACTCCACCCCCCATGGCCGCCGCCCCCTTGGGAGATTGCATCTCCCAGGGCCGCCGCCCCCCCCTTGGGGGCCTATATAAAGGAGGGCAGGGGAGAGGGCAGCCGCACCCTCGTGTCTTGGGGCCTCCCTCCCCTGCTACACCTCGTCCTCCTCCCGCAGCAGCTTGGCGAAGCCCTGCCGGAGTTCTGCTGCATCCACCACCATGCTGTTGTGCTGCTGGATCATCATCAACCTCTCCTTCCCCCTTGCTGGATCAAGGAGGAGACGTCATCCGCTCCGTACGAGTGTTGAACACGGAGGTGTTGTCCGTTCAGCACTTGGTCATCGGTGATTTGAATCACGGCGAGTACGACTCCATCATCACCATTCTCTCGAACGCTTCCGCACGCGATCTACAAAGTGGTATGTAGATGCAATCTCTCTCCCATGACTCGTTGCTTAGATGAACTCATAGATGGATCTTGGTGAAACCGTAGGAAAAATTTTAATTTTCTGCAACGTTCCCCAACACTTGCGGGGCTACAGGAGGGAGGCACGGGGTCGCGAGGCCGAGGTAGGGGCTCGGCAGCGGTGAACTTGGCGAAGCAGGGGAGGTCCGGGGCGCCGGGAACCACAGCGACGGAGAGGATCCTACCGGTACGAGGTCGGGGACGGCGCGATGATGGGGTCGTCGGAGCGGTGCAGCAGCTCGGGGCTGATCCTCGTGTTGGAGGCCGGGACTTGGCCGACAGCAGGGCGTCGCGAAGGAGCAGGAGAAGGGGAGGCACTTGGCGGCAGGAGGGAGCAAGGCGTAGAGGCAAGAAGGCGCGGTGGCGGCCATGGCCTCGACGAGGGGGTCGGGCGCGAGGCTCTCCCTGGCGATGCGGGTGTGCGTGCGATGGGGATCGAGTGCGGCGCTGAGGAAGGACGAGGAGGGTTGCAGGGTCGGGCTAGGTTAGCTAGGGTTCGGGAGGAGGCTGCTGGGCCCTGGGCCGAACTGGCAGCTACTGCTGCTGGGTCTTGGTGGGCTGAGGGGGAACAGGGGGGTCTGGGTGAGCTGCTCTCTCTCTCTCTCTCTCTCTATCTTATATTTTCTTTAGCAGAAAACAATTAAAGAGAAGAAAAAGAAAGAGAGGGTTAGGGAAAGGATTTGCGCATGGAGATAATTTTATCGGACTCACAAAAATGCGCTTGTTCCAAGAAAATAGAAGTGTGCATGTGTGAGAGGTTAGAATTCGAACTCATTTGAATTTAATTCAAATGGTCTTGCATAGGAAGTAGGTGCTAGGGAGGTCCAAAAATGTTGACATTTTTGGTGGAGCTCCGGAAAATTATGAAAGAAATTATGGGCAAGGTTGGAGACCAAGAATTGAGATAACAACGGCATGGGATATTTTGCAAGTGGGTTATGGTTAATTCCAAATAAATGGAATAATTTTATTATAGCTCCCTAATAATAGTAGGAGACTTTGAATATGTTTTAAAGAGAAATCACCATGTGAATATCCCTCGATTTAAATAGATCAACGATCTATGCAATTTATTTAGGTGAGTTTTAAAAATTAAATGACATGCTGGCATGATGACATGATGCAATGCAAGAGATGGCATGATAAATGCACAAACAAAACAAATCACACGATAAAACTCAAAATAGCTGGAAGTCTTCTGGAGCGTCGGTCTCGGGGCGTTACAACACTCCACCACTACAAGAGGATCTCGTCCCGAGATCTAGGATGGCACCGGAGAGAAACGGAGGAGGAAGAGAGGAGGTAAAACTAAGTTGCTTCTTCGACAAAAGAGTGAAACCAAAGAACGTTGAAAGGTTGAAAAGTTGATAGAAAGAACACAATGGAGTTAAACACAATTGAGAGCACTGCGGTAGAAAATAGAAACAAGGAACACCATGTGAACCTTGGAGGTTGCAAAGCTATGAATGACGAGTACAATGGACAAGAAGGAATTGGAACCACTCTGGTTGAAACAAGATAAACAAGGAACAAGGAAGATCAAATTCGGACAGCACTCCGGTTAAATGGATGAGCAAGAAAATAACGTGATCTTGACAAAACGAGGTGATTGGTGAAGAGAGCAACATCACAATGCGTCTGGAACGAAAGAATCGAAGCTAGATTGTTGGGATAAAGGGACGGAGAAGAAAATGACATCTTCTGCCACAAATGAACTTGGAAAGCATCCTTTCAAAGAAGAATTGAATGGAGTTGTTGGAAAATCAACAACGAAACAAATAAGCTTGTAGTGGGCTTATGGAATACTTCTCAAAATTGAGGTGAAATTCTGCCACTACGGAAACAAATAATATAATTGATAACACCGACGAGATGAAAAATTTCTTCCACCAAGATGATACAGAGATAACTTGGATCATTGATAAGCACCACAATAACAACATTCCTTAGGGAAGGCTTTAGGTGAAATATGACACAAAATAACTCCAACGAAGAGATTAATGGATTTAAAATACCTCATTCTTGACAACATGTGAATCGCGAAACATGAATGAAAATTGTCAAGAATGATATAACACCACCTGAAAAGATAAGGTAGAAAGAATTGCGCTTCAAAATGGAAGAAGAATAAGAGTACTTGAACTCCTCAGAAAAAACATGTGTTGAGCACCATGTTTATTTTTTAGTATAGCTTGGCGGATCTTAGCTTCGAGAGAAATCTTGAAGAACAATTGAAGAATGAAAAGAATCCTTGATGAACCACCATGTTGAGCCTCCATGAAGAACTCCGGTAATAAAAGGATGATAGAAAGAAAGAGAAGTTGCAAATACAAGGTGAAGCCTTGCGATGATTTAGAAGGAGCTTCGCAACGATATAACCGAGAAAGCTTAGAACTCAGAAAAAAGAAAAGATGAAACACTAGAAACGAGAATTACTTCATCATGAACAATCTCCGAAAGAAGAGAATTGAATCACCTCGCGGAAATAAGAATAAGATTTATTGTATGTTTATCCTTCATCAAATTAAATTGATGACAAGTAATGGATTTGGGATACTACTTATTCCCGTAGAAAGGATTAAAAGAGATATAGCGCAAGCTTGAGGAAGGTCTTCAACGACCACCAATAGGATTGGAAAGAATGAATGAATTGATATGATAACCAAGGAAGAGAACTCTTGAACGAACCACCGTAAGAATTGAAAATGAATGAATAAAAGATAAAGAAACACCGGGAAGAATTAGAAAATGAACGAAGATACTTAAGAGGATTTAGATACAAGAGAACAAAGAGATCATGAGCTGACTAGAGTAAACTTGAACGATGCACCGGTAAGATTTGGAGAACGACAACTACACGCTGAGAATGAATAATTCTGAGAAGATGGACTCCGGAGAATCAAACTGAAAAGACTCCTGAATTTCTCTGGATGGGTGAAATGAATTCTCACAATCGAAAACAATTATGAGCAGATGGCATCAAGCTAGAACCATGAATTTTGAAGAGAAAGGAGCAAGATTTAAGAAAAATCCTTCTTCGGTCATCAAATGTTGAGAATGATGATGAGAACCACCACCATGAATTGTTGAGACACTCCGGAAGGATTAAAAGAAAAAGGTTGAACCAAAGATGAAAAGAATATGAAAGCGAACTTGGAGGATACATTTGACTGTTGAGAAATCATGTTTACATCAAACTTTGCAATGAATTTGCAAATGGCTCCTGATAATTAGAAGAGTCAGGTAAGATCCTGGGAAAAAACTTGTGGGTTAGGGCCCACTAAAAGATACACCATTGAACAATTTTGAAGAGAGATTGCACCGGTTCAATAAAATGACTTGAATGGGATAATAATCTCAAAATAGCTTGAAGGGATTGATAATTAAGACACAAATCTTCTGAGATATCTTGAGCACTCTGGATATGAACTGGGCAAGGTGAATGAATAAGAGAGCCTTGGATAATAAATTCACATGGGAAGATATGTGAACCAGAAGGAAGAGATATGATCAACACTGAAATCTTGAGTTAAATCCACCGGAAAAGAATACGAGAATGAAGAATGATGAACTCGAAGCTCCGTTAGTATCTTCCAGAGAATCACCGGATAAGACCATTGATGGGAAAAGAATGGAGAAACTTCACATCAATAAAATGGATACTTGATTAAGAAATCTGAGTCCCTGAAGAAAAAGGGTGGGAGGGCGGGAAAACAAAGGCAACTTGCGGCAGATGGAATGAATACCATTGAGAAAACTTAGAATTGATCTTGCGGATGTTGAAATGATCGGATCCACTTGAAGAGAAGCACGCCGGTAGGAAAATATTGACATGACAATCTCGATGATCAAGAAGGATTAGTATTCACATAGCAATATGAGAGCACCGTTTAGGAAAGGTATGGATTCAACATTTGACTTCGAAGCAACTCGAATACCACAAATAATACAAAACAAAGGATTTGGCTTGCAGAATAAGCCGAAACAAACATATGATAGAGATTTCGTCCGAAGTTTTCGTGGTGGGGCCCACACGGGCTCGATCGTACAGCACCATCATGTACAAGGCAGTGCACATGACATACGAAGTGTCCCCGAACCAGCATAGCCAAGGGTTCTTTAAGACACAACAAGACCACTGTAAAAACGACCGTGGATAGGCGGACCACTAGACGTCGAACCCCAATCTCATATCATGCATCTATCAGAAAGAAAAAAACTAGAGCTAATTGAATTCCCACCTATAAAACTCCCGAAACTTTCTGGTTATGCAATCTGGTGTTGGGGATACAGGGGAAGCAATATATATCTCACCCAAACTAACAATACCTACATCCAAGCTGTATCCATCCGTCAACACATAACCAAGAAACCTTCGGAAATTGTGTACCTCAACCTTTGAAAAGCATCCGTTATACGAGTTATGGCAATACTCCCGAACTCCCGCCCCAGTACTGGGTGGCATCAAGGTTATCTCACCAACAACTTCATAAAAGATATTTTCGATGTCGGCAAAACTCAGGTATTCCAGAACTGCAACGATAAAATTATGACAACAACACCTCGGAGCTCAACTCCCCGGGTCACTGCCACATAAAAGACAGGAGGCACCAAGAACAATGTTCTCGTCACAAAACCATCGGAACGATTCCAAGATACCCGCGTGATCCTAAAAAATTAGTGAAATTTGAGGAGAGGGAAGTCAAAACATCTACGTCAGGAGGCCTCACTAGAGCGACGAAGGGACTAAGGAGTAAAAAGAATCCTACTCTCCGATATATATAATCCTAAGACTCAAAACATTTTTGTTCTAGACTCAACAACGCCAGCGATTCGATCAAGCAAGGGGATCCTAAGTCGGGGATAGCTCTGATTACCAACTTGCAACACCCACGATGCGGCTATATCTCCCACCTGTCGAAGCACGACTTAGAGGCATAACCGCATTGTGGTTTTGTCGCAAGAAGGGTCATCTTCACACAATCCCATGTAATGAACAAGAATGGGATAAAGAGTTGGATTACAATCGCCACTTCACACAAGTACTTAAATAAATCATACATCATTCAGAGTACACACATAATCCGACTACGGACGAAACCAAAAGAAAAGAAGATAACCCAACTGCTAGATCCCCGATCGTCCCAACTGGGCTCCACTACTGATCTACAAGAAACAACACATAGCAACAACTAAGATCTTCGTTGAGATCCCATCTGAGCTCGGTTGCATCATCTGCACTGGTATCATCGGCACCTGCAACTGTTTTGGTAGTATCTGGTGAGTCACATGGACTCAGCAATCTCAAAACCCGCAAGATCAAGACTATTTAAGCTTATGGGAAAGGAAGGGGTAAAGTGGTGAGGTTGCAGCAGTGACTAAGCATGATATGGTGGCAAACATATGCAAATAAGAGCGAGAAGAGAAGCAACGGAATGGTCGAGAAGCTAGAAGTGATCAAGAAGTGATCCTGAAACTACTTACGTCAAACATAACCCAAAACCGTGTTCACTTCCCGGACTCCGCAGAAAAGAGACCATCACGGCTACACACGTGGTTGACGCATTTTAATTAAGTCAAGTGTCAAGTTCTCTACAACCGGATATTAACAAATTCCCATCTGCCACATAACCGCGGGCACGGCTCTCGAAAGTTTATACCCTGCAGGGGTGTCCCAACTTAGCCCATCACAAGCTCTCACGGTCAACGAAGGATATTCCTTCTCCCAGGAAGACCCGATCAGTCTCGGAATCCCGGTTTACAAGACATTTCGACAATGGTAAAACAAGACCAGCAAGACCACCCGACTGTGCCGACAAATCCCGATAGGAGTTGCACATATCTCGTTCTCAGGGCACAACGGATGAGCAATCCGTACAACTAAAACCAGACTTCGAGTTTCCCCGAGGTGGCGCTGCAAAGGGCTCTAGTTTAGACCAACACTCGAAGGAGCACTGGCCCGGGGGGGTTCAAATAAAGATGACCCTTGAGTCTGCAAAACCCAAGGGAAAAAGGCTTAGGTGGCAAATGTTAAAACCAATGTTGGGCCTTGCTGGAGGAGTTTTATTCAAAGCGAACTGTCAAGGGGGTCCCATAAATCACCCAACCGTGTAAGGAACGCAAAATCAAGGAACATAACACCGGTATGACGAAAACTAGGGGCGGCAAGAGTGGAACAAAACACCAGGCATAAGGCCGAGTCTTCCACCCTTTACCAAGTATATAGATGCATTAATTAAATAAGAGATATTGTGATATCCCAACATAATCCTGTCCGTCATGGAGCAATCTTCAACTTCACCTGCATCTAACAACGCTATAAGAGGGGCTGAGCAAAGCGGTAACATAGCCAAGCAATGGTTTGCTAGGAAGGGTGAAAAAGGTTAGAGGCTGACATGGCAATTTGGGAGGCTTGATAAACAAGTGATGGGTAGCGCAACATAGGATAGAACGAAGCAACTAGCAAGCAAAGATAGAAGTGATATCGAGGGTAATGGTCATCTTGCCTGAGATCCCGCAAGGAAGAAGAACGAGTCCATGAAGAAGACAAACGGACGTAGCCGAATGAATCCTCACAACTCCGGAACGAAACCGAAGCTAACGAGAGAAGCAAACCGGAAAGAAGCAAGCAACATGGTAAACACACAAGCATAATCATGGCATGATGCATAATCAAGTATGATGCATGTCCGGTTTAAAGAGGCATGGCATGGCAAAGTGCAACAAACAAAACTACAAGTTAAGTGGAGCTCAATATGCAACGAGTTGCATATTGATGGAACACCACATCAATTATTTAGTTTCTCTCTCGGTTATGAACAAGACAAGATTAAATGTTGGTTCACATGGCAAGAGGTGAAACATAATTAAACTAGCTATTTAGGCAAGTTTAAATGAGGTCGGAAACAACAAACAACAATTCCAAAAATCCCCTTATGTTATTTAGCTATTTAATGCAAACATAGTTTTAACCATTTAAATGTTGTTAACATGATGCGGATGACATAATCAAGGTTTATGCAATTTTTATGAAAATGTTGACATGAGCAAGATATGAAACATTTGTCACCATGGTGGAAAGAAAGGGTGCCACGGCAACTACAACGGAAATGGTGCCACGGCAACATTCCGGTCCCAATAACTCGATTGAGATACCGATGCAAGAGAGAAGTGTGCGGATGAGTGTGTCATGCAAAAGATGGTGGGGTGATCCCGGATTACCGGGTTCCCACGGGTCGACGGCAAAGACAACTCGAACACGGTTCAAACATGAGCATCTCATACAACATGCATTCATACACGGGCGGTCGTCTCGTCGTTATACCTTTGAAGCGTGCGTTTCGGGGCGGTTCGAAATCGTCGAGGCAAGTAGTGGTACACGGGCCATAGTGGAAGTAGTCGTTCACGTGGCGACGATAGTGGAAGTAGTTGTACACGTTCGTTTTGGAGAGGTACTTGACGAATCCAACGTCTTCGGGGCGACGGTAGTTGTACACATTACGTAGATGTTCGGGGTACTTGTCGATCCGGTCTTGGCGATGGTAGTTGTACACGGGTCGTACACATTCTCGGGTCATGGGTAGAGGTACTTGGTGAAATCCACGGGTGTCCGTAGTTGTACATGGCGAATCCACGCTCGATGACTGTTGGCCTTGGCGTCAACAGCAACAGGGGCGCGAAGCAGGGACTTGGCGGTCTTGGGGTCCCTCGATCGAGGAAATTGGCAACAACAAAAGGGGTAGCAAGATCTTGAAGACGAGGCCGACAACGACAGCTTGAGGAGTCAACACGGTGGAAGGGGCATGAGGTCTGGACGACGTCGGAAGGCGCGATGGTGGCGGCGGGCTGGCTCGATCCGGACGGATCCGGGCGCGAAGGTGGCGGGGAGGCAAATGGCGAGACTGAAGGAGCTCCTGTGCATCACGAGGAGCACGCCTCGTAGTGGCTTGCGGGGTTGCAGGAGGGAGGCACGGGGTCGCGAGGCCGAGGTAGGGGCTCGGCAGCGGTGAACTTGGCGAAGCAGGGGAGGTCCGTGGCGCCGGGAACCACGGCGACGGAGAGGATCCTGCCGGTAAGAGGTCGGGGACGGCGCGATGATGGGGTCGTCGGAGCGGCGCAGCAGCTCGGGGCTGATCCTTGCGTTGGAGGCCGGGACTTGTCCGGCAGCAGGGCGTCACAGAGGAGCAGGAGAAGGGGAGGCGCTTGGCGGCAGGAGGGAGCAAGGCGCAGAGGCAAGAAGGCGCGGCGGCGGCCATGGCCTCGACGAGGGGGTCGGGCGTGAGGCTCTCCCTGGCGATGCGGGTGTGCGTGCGATGGGGATCGAGTGCGGCGCTGAGGAAGGACGAGGAGGGTTGCAGGGTCGGGCTAGGTTAGCTAGGGTTCGGGAGGAGGCTGCCGGGCCCTGGGCCGAACTGGCAGCTACTGCTGCTGGGTCTTGGTGGGCTGAGGGGGAACAGGGGGGTCTGGGTGAGCTGCTCTCTCTCTCTCTCTCTCTCTCTCTCTCTCTCTCTTATATTTTCTTTAGTAGAAAACAATTAAAGAGAAGAAAAAGAAAGAGAGGGTTAGGGAAAGGATTTGCGCATGGAGATAATTTTATCGGACTCACAAAAATGCGCTTGTTCCAAGAAAATAGAAGTGTGCATGTGTGAGAGGTTAGAATTCGAACTCATTTGAATTTAATTCAAATGGTCTTGCATAGGAAGTAGGTGCTAGGGAGGTCCAAAAATGTTGACATTTTTGGTGGAGCTCCGGAAAATTATGAAAGAAATTATGGGCAAGGTTGGAGACCAAGAATTGAGATAACAACGGCATGGGATATTTTGCAAGTGGGTTATGGTTAATTCCAAATAAATGGAATAATTTTATTATAGCTCCCTAATAATAGTAGGAGACTTTGAATATGTTTTAAAGAGAAATCACCATGTGAATATCCCTCGATTTAAATAGATCAGCGATCTATGCAATTTATTTAGGTGAGTTTTAAAAACTAATTGACATGCTGGCATGATGACATGATGCAATGCAAGAGATGGCATGATGAATGCACAAACAAAACAAATCACACGATAAAACTCGAAATAGCTGGAAGTCTTCTGGAGCGTCGGTCTCGGGGCATTACAGCGGATGACAGGAAGCTTCCTCAGGAGCGGCCTCACCAGGCAGGCTCGCGAGGAGGCGGAGAGATCAAGGCAAGGGTACCTCGCGAGGTGCTCATGACGCAAGCCATGACGATCGAGGCCAGGCGGGCGCCGGCCTGCGCAGTGTCCTTGTTTCCTCTTTGGTGCAAAGGGAGCAAGCACAGACCAAGGCATCAGGCAAAGGCTACTGTTTCGGTGCAACAAGACCAAGACCAGCAGAGCGGCAGGATGGAGGTCACCATGGAGCCCAAGACGGCGTCACCGTCAGAGTCTTTGGAAGTCAAAGACCAACTTTAGTCAGGATAAGTGTACTAGATGTTCCCCTTCAAAATGGCCGTTGTTGGCGCCCTTCCCGCTCAATATTTGGGAAGAGGGCCAGGGCCTCTATATATAGGGCTATCCACCACAGTAGAAAGGCATCTTGGATCGAATCCTTCCCAAGCAGAGCCACGCCACACATCCATAAGAACAGCCCTCGCAAGGTTGTTCTTCCTTTGTATTGTTCATCATCATCCTGTGAGGCAATCCACACACCACACACTGGAGTAGGGTATTACACCACAATGGTGGCCTGAACTAGTATAAACTCCGTGTCCCTTGTGTTGTTCATCTTGCTAGCCTAGATTCTTAGCGAGGCTTTGGGATGTGGGTCGGTGGAGGAGAGATCTTCGCGCGCACCCCAGAGTTTGAACCTCAGGGGTCTGCCGGAACCCAACATCCGACATTTGGCGCGCCAGGTAGGGGTGTGTCAGAATCTCTTCTTCCATCGTCTTGCGCTCCATCGTCTATTGCATCCATGGCTGACGCTCACCGAGCCCATGCGGAGCGTCGGGCTGCTCTCGCTGCCCATGTCGCCCAGACGGCTCCTGTTGGTGGGCCTCCCCGTCGTTCCCCGTCGCCTGCCACCCACGCCGCCACCGGCCCGGCTGGGAACGAGCAGCAGGCGTCGTTGCTGCATCCCTCGGTGCGGCGGGAAGGCCGCACCGCCACCCCGTCGTTGACTCCAGCAGGCTCGTCGTTGCACGCCCATTGCACTGTTGCGGACGCGCACGCCGCGTTGCTCCTGGCGCGTGAGCTCCTGCACTACCGCCCCATCGACGACCTCTATGAAGAGTGGCTCGCTCGCATCACTGAGCTCGCCAGCGCCGCAGGGGGCTCCCCTGCGCCGTCCCTTTCGCTGCATCGCCCTCCGTCCTGCGGGGGCAACGCAGCTCCGGAGGCGCCTCCGCCGCCTCCTCCCCAAGAAGGCGCCCTGGCTCCAAGGTGCGCGGCCCCTGGGCGAGACCCATCGCGCCCAGCGCCCCCGTAGCAAGAAAGGAGCTGCCAAGAAGTCCCTGCCCTCAAGAGGGTGCTCGCGTGCTCCCTGCACCAGCGCGCCATGATCGCATTCCTGCTCCAGCGCGCCAAGACCCCGCGCTGCTCCTGGCGGTAGCGCGCGGAGACCCCCAGGAACAAGCCCTGCGTCAGCAAAGGCCCCCGGTGGCCACCGCAGGCTGCCACGCCTTCACCGCCGAGCTGCGCAGCATGGCCTCGCCGGGCAATTTCGAGCCGGATCTGCCTCCTCGCTATGACGGCACCGCCGACCCTGCGGAGTTCCTCCAGCTCTACGAGCTAGGCATCGAAACGGCCAACGGAGACAAAAAAGTCATGGCAAATTGGTTCCCCATGGCGCTCAAGGATGGTGCCCACACCTGGCTCCTGAACTTGCCTCCCAGCATGATCTCCTCTTGGGATGAGATGCGCACCCGCTTCATCGCCAACTTCCAAAGCACTCGCGACCGGCCCCCGGCCATGAGTGACTTGCACCGCATCAAGCAACAACCAGGAGAGACCCTGCAGAAGTACATCCAGTGCTTCAACAGCGCATGACTCAAGATCCCCAGGGTGACTGAGGAGGCCATCATATCAGCCTTCTCTGATGGCATTCGCGACATCAAGATGAAGGAGGAACTGGCGATCCACGAAGATTTGTGCACATCTCTGGAGCTGTTCAACTTGGCGACCAAGTGCACCAGGGCTGAGGAGGGACGCCTCTCCCTCCTCGAGCTTCCAGCTGCTGATCCTGAAGAGAAAAAAGGCAAGGCCAAGGACGTGAAGCGCAAAGGAGCAGTTGTGCTTGCAGCTGAGCCAAACACCAAGCATGGCAGAGATCAGCCGGAGTCGTCCAAGGGCAGCCGGTACTGCGTGTACCACGACCTCCACACCCACAACATCAACGAATGCCAAGAGCTCAGGGCCGTGCAAGGACATGTCGGTCGACGCCCCGAGTGCAGTGATCAGGGCTATGGCCGAGGAGGAGGAAGAGGTGGAGGACGATGGGAAGATCGTGGCCCTCGCCAAGGGTGGCGTGACCGGCCTCGGCGAGGACCGCTGGCAGGACCAGCCTCGCGAGGGGGCTTGGAGGGATCAGCCTCATGAGGATCGCCCACAAGGCAACGCAGGCCTGCCTCCTCTGCCACCACCACCTAGGAGGAATGAAGACCAGTATCAGGATGAGGGGGCTGGGGGCTTCCAGGAGCCGCGTGCTATCGCTTGCATCTTGGGCGGAGCTCAGGCCCCAGCCTCTCAGCGCGTCTTCAAGCAGTTTGCCCGCGAGGTGAACGCAGTCCTCTCGAAGCTCGAGGCCTCGCGCCCTCTCAGGTGGTCCACGTGTGCCATCACGTTCAGCTCAGCGGATCAGCTCAAGTGTGCAGCAACAGCTGGGGTCCTCCCAATGCTCTGTTCCCTAGTCATCAGCAATGTGCAGGTCACCAGGACCCTCATCGGTGGTGGCGCAGGGCTCAATGTTCTGTTTGTCGAGACATTCAACAATCTCCAAGTGCCATATGATCAGCTTCAGCCAACCAAGCCTTTCTCAGGAGTCACTGATGGTTCTACCACCCCGATAGGGTAGGTCCGCCTCCCTGTCACCTTCGGACAGCGCAAAAACTATCGTATCAAGCTCATCGACTTTGATGTCGCCCACATTCGCCTGCCGTCCAACGCCATCCTTGGGTATCCAGCCCTGGCCAAGTTCATGGCGGTGACTTACCATGGCTACAATGTTCTCTAGATGCCAGGAAGCGGTGGGGTCATCACAGTCCCCTGTGAGGAGAAAGATGCAGTGTGTTCTCTCAAGCGTGTCTTCCAGGCCGCGTCAATCGAAGACCCAGATCGCAGGAGCGGGAGCCTTCCTGAGGCAGTTCCCAAGAAGAAGAAGACATCACCTGGCCCGAGCCCTCAGGAGGCAGGCACCTCCAGTGGCACGGCGCCAGGATCCGTGCCCGTTCAAGGGGAGCCTCCCTCTGTCGCATAGGAAGGCGCGCCTGGCGCCCTCCTTGGGCAAGGCTCGGGGGCTCTCTCCTGGAGGGCCACCGACTTTGCCAAGGTCACGAGGGAGGCGCTCGGGCACCACTTGGAGGCGTGCTTTGCGGCACGTTTTCTTCAGGAAGGTACGAGGCAAGGAAGGTCCAACCCACAGGAGTTCATCACTAAAGTCACTCGGGAGCTACAGGAGTCAAGAGTCATGCGCGGCAGCTGCCGCTTACCCACTGTAGATCCCCATCCAGGCAAGGATGGTAGGCTGCGTGTCTGCATCGACGTGCCAGGGCTCAACCGAGCCGCGTCTCAGGAGCACCTCTGGCCTTCGCGCGTGGGACGTTGTGAGGGTCCGCCTCACAGCTACGTTTGCATGCCTCTCGGCCTGCCGAACGCGACCGCTGCTCATCAGCGCCTGGTGTGGAGCATTCTAGAGGCTCAGGAGGTCAGGCATTGTGCGGTCCTGGTAGAGATGGAGATGGTCCTCGAAGAGCCTCCTGGGCCCCTAGAGCCTCCTGAGGCTCAGGGCCCTGGGGGCTCGTGAGGGTCGGCTTCCTCACCGCGCGACATCCGCTACTCCAACATTCCTTCTTCTCCAACAGTATTAGGTGACATCTTTCAAGTTCCATTCCGGCTGGGAGTGCTCCCAGGGCTGCATCATTCCCAGGTCGCGTGGGTCCGTCCCTGCGGCATGTATCTCTTTTTCTCATGTCTTTAGTTTACCTTGCTGGGGGCGCCCCTTGGGCTGCATTATCCCCAAGCCGCTTGGGCCAGACCCAGTGGCGTGTATCCCACTCGCATCTATCTAAGCTGATTTGCTCTTCCGTGCTTAAACTGCCTGTCGTAATCGCCCCCTCGATTGACACCAACCTTTGGAGCTGCTCACCCTGGCACGACGCTTGTGCATGGGTCCGTCCCAAAAACGTCGACAAACCTGAGTGGCTGAGCTCTGGCCGTGGCAGCCCTGCAAGGCACCACCTCACCAGGCCCTCAGTGCCCTCATCACCCCCTCAGAGCAACCAGTGGCTGGCCGACAATCGTAATGGCAATCCTTGTTTTCGTTGTGATCAGTTTACAGGGTCTCTCTAAGGGATAGTGTCGGGCGAGGCCTTCGCGGTCTCTCTCTCTCACTTGCACGAACCGCTTGCGCGTTAAAGGGGAGCGCCTGAGCATCGCGACTCATGGGCTCTCGCTGGCTCTCCAGCCCTCACCTCCTGGCCTTGTCCACGGCATCACGACCTGGCATACCAGCAACGGCTGAGCTCGCTCGAGGGCCGGGACCCGAGTACGTAGAGCACGAATGAGAGTGCAGGAGAGAGGGAGGAAGCTCGTGAGGACCTCACCGGGCAACTCCCCAGCTGCTGACGCGCGGGTCCGGCGCCTCGCCAAGGAATGGCTTCAGGCTACTGAGATAAGTCACTCTCTGGAACTGCTAGCTAACGCAACACACACTCTGCACCTAATGCGGCCCTGTGACAGCAATGTTGCACTCCTTTCTCGCCGAGCGATGGCTGCTTGAGCGCTAAGGGGGACCTCCTGAGCATCACGTCTCGGGGCTCTTACTGGACCTCAGGCCGCTCACCTCCTGGCCTTGACCACAGCATCGCGACCTGGCATACCAGCGACGGCTGAAGCCTGCCTGGGGACCGGGCGCAGACCACCAAGCCCTCATGAGGTTAGAAAGGAGGAACCAAGCCGAGACAGGACAAGCATCTCGGACTGCTTCACGATAAGGATCATATTAACGAAAGGGATTACAGACGCTTTACATGCCCCCACGGGGTACTTCCTTGGTTCCTCGCATGGAATAAAAGGCGCAAATCCTAAGGAGCCCTAACTACATGTGCCTCAGCGGCAGACGCCATCATCAACAGTGGGCCACATGAGGCCGGCGCCAACCCCATCCAGATCAGCCGCGCCGACTGCCAGGCGCACCAGCTCTGATCCGGGCACGACACAAGCTCGGGGGCTCGTAGCTGTCATCGCTCATCTTCGGAGTCAGGAGAAGCTCGGGGGAGTTGCTGGACCCCCCGGCATGTCCGCTGCTACCAGAGGAGCTGCTAGAAAAGCAGGCAGCAGGCTTGGTCCTCGCTGCTCCAGAGCTTCGGCCGCTGTCCCTAGGGAAGCATTCCAGCCGGCGTCCTTCCGCGTCAAAGACCTTGAAGAACATCAAGCAGGCGCCGTCGTATTCCAGATGAATCATGAGGGCACCCCCCGTTCGGCAGACCCAGGCGATCTCGCCCCAGCCTCGGGTCATGAAGACCTTGCCAGGAGCGACAACCTCGACCTCCGCTCCAGTCATGGGGGTGCTGCAGTCGGCGTGCTGCAGACAGAGCTCGAGAGGCCCCCTCGGCGGCATCTCAAAGGTGAAGGAAGCAGGAAGGCGGATCCAAGAGCTTGGAGGCATGGCGGTGTGAAGCACGAGCTCGCGGGAAGAGTCCGCGGCATGGACTCCAGGGGCGACGACACGCATCGCCATGGTCCGTCGGCGTCGCCGGCGGCGCGGGCGGCGCCGCTCGACGCCTTCTTCCCCAGGACCTTCGTCCTGGGCGTACAAGGGCAATGGATACCCGGGAGGAGGCCGCTCGTACCAAGTCCTCGACGTCTCCCGCCGAGCACCCTCGTCGCGGCAGTAGGGGAATGGCCGCTTCTTCAATGGGAGTGGGACGGGCCCCTCTCAGGGGGCCTTCCCCTTCTCTTCGGCTGAGAACCGGCGGATCGGCGCCATTGTCATCAAGAGGGAGCGAAGAAGAAGAGGCGGAGTAAGGAGAGATGGGCTGGAAGGGCTCGCGTTGTTCCGTGCTTATAGCCGGAGGAGGCCAACCATCGGCTCCACGATCACAGGTAATCATGACTCATTTTTGCATGCAGGGACTTGTCATGTCGAACAGTTGCCGAGGCGTCATGGGGAAGCGGAGACGCCCACGTCCAATCAACCGCCACGCGGCGCCCAAGGCCGCGGGCTGTTGAGGCCCGTGGCGCTTCGCACTTGCCCCTTCGCTTCTCTGCTAAGCCAAATCCGAGCGCGCCTTGGGCCCGGGGGCTACTGTCGGCGTTCTGGGAACGGGGGTCCCCAGACTTGCCTACCTGCGGCCTGCGGCGTGGCTCGAGCAGTGGCCCAGTGCGGCCCGTCTTCATCGACTCAAGCTCAAGACCCTCGCGAGGAGCCAAGCCTCGCGGGGCGGACGACAAGAAGCTTCCTCAGGAGCGGCCTCACCAGGCAGGCTCGCGAGGAGGCGGAGAGATCAAGGCAAGGGTACCTCGCGAGGTGCTCGTGACACAAGCCATGACGATCGAGGCCAGGCGGGCGCCGGCCTGCGCAGCGTCTTTGTTTCCTCTTTGGTGCAAAGGGAGCAAGCACAGACCAAGGCATCAGGCAAAGGCTACTGTTTCGGTGCAACAAGACCAAGACCAGCAGAGCGGCAGGATGGAGGTCACCATGGAGCCCAAGACGGCGTCACCGTCAGAGTCTTTGGCAGTCAAAGACCAACTTTAGTCAGGATAAGTGTACTAGATGTTCCCCTTCAAAATGGCCGTTGTTGGCGCCCTTCCCGCTCAATATATGGGAAGAGGGCCAGGGCCTCTATATATAGGGCTAGCCACCACAGTAGAAAGGCATCTTGGATCGAATCCTTCCCAAGCAGAGCCACGCCACACATCCACAAGAACATCCCTCGCGAGGCTGTTCTTCCTTTGTATTGTTCATCATCAGCCCCTGAGGCAATCCACGCACCACACACTGGAGTAGGGTATTACACCATAATGGTGGCCTGAACCAGTATAAACTCCGTGTCCCTTGTGTTGTTCATCTTGCTAGCCTAGATTCTTAGCGAGGCTTTGGGACGTGGGTCGATGGAGGAGAGATCTTTGCGCACACCCCAGAGTCCGAACCTCAAGGGTCTGCCGGAACCCAACATCCGACAAAGCCCCACTTATCCATAATGGCTTGAAGATAGCCCCACTCCAATATGTCATATGCCTTCATCATATCCAACTTCAATGCACATTAGTTGTTTGTTTTAGCCTTACTCTTCTTCATAAAATGCAAACACTCATAGGCGCAAATAATATTATCCATGATGAGCCTGCCTGGTACAAATGTTGATTGCTCCTCGGATATTATGTCTAGGAGGATGAGTTCGAGCCTGTTTGCAATCACTTTAGACGCAATTTTATATATAACATTACACAAGCTTATTGGATGGAACTAAGAAAGTTGAGTAGGGTTCAAAACCTTCGGAATAAGCACTAGTACCGTGTTGTTGACACACTTTGTGCCCTCCTCACTTCTCACAATTATGAGTACCGGTTTAGTTACTTCGTCTCCACAGATGTCCTAGTGCCGCTGATAAAAATGTGCTGGGAACCCCATCCGAACCTGGGGCTTTGGTTGGAAACATCTAAAAGAGTGTAGTCTTAACCTCATCATTAGTGTAAGGCGTTGCCAACGTCTCATTCATCTGTTGGGTGACTTTGGTTGGTACAGTAGTTAGTACTTGATCAATCCTAGCCACACCCTCTGATGTATAAAGACTCTTGTAGAAATCATTCACCATTGCTTTCAACTCATTTGTGTCCTCAGTTATAACTTCAAGGGAATTTGCAAGAGCCTTAATCATGTTGCTCTTGCCTCGTTGGCTGGCTCGGAGGTGAAAGAATCGAGTCTTATGATCACCGGCCGAGAGCCATTCCAGCCGTGAACGTTGCCGCCACACGAGTTCTTCTCTATGGTACAGTTCAATCAATTTTTTATTTATTTTCAGCTCGACATGTGTGGGTCTGGTCCTAGTTGGGTTATTTCATAATCTCTCAAGTTCAACTTTCAGGCTCTTTTTTTCGGAACAGAACCAGAAGTGTTCTTATTCCAACATCCCAGGTCTTCAGCCACTGTTTTCAGCTTCCTTCGCAAGTCCTCAAGCCCTTCTGCCAGGCCAACCAAAGCCCAGCTCTCCTGCAGTGTATCCCTCCAAGTTTCGTGTGTCTCCCACATGACCTCGTACTTAAAACTTCTTTCATGTGTATCCCTCCAAACTTCTTTTATATCTCGCTCTTTGCGAGACAGAACACTGTCTCCCCTGTGTGCTTCACTAGAAGGCCAGCCCAATAAGGTGCATTCTTGTCGCTTTCTAGAGTGGTTTTAGGAGTTTTGTATGTGCAATTCCTATTTGGCGCTGCAGGCGCCGCTTTCTACGGTTTTTGCTAACCGGCGCCTGCAGCAGCTACTCGTGGGCCGGCCCATATTTCATTTTTATGTTTTCTGTAAAACCAGGCGCGAGCCAGGATTCGAACCCAACGTCGATGGTTATCAGTGATCGGGGGTAACAAAACCGACCACCTCACTACCTGTGATAACATTTAGGTTTTTCGTCTATTTCTTTCTTCCTCCTTTTCCTTTTTCCCTTTTTCTCTTTGCTATGTCCTTTTTGTCTTTCTTTTTCCAAATTCGTAATTATTTTCTTCAAATAGATGAACTTTTTTCAAAATCCACAAACTTATTTTTTCGAAACTCATGAATCTTTTTTCAAATTGATGGACCTTTTTCAGAAGTGATGAACCTATTTTTCAAATTTGATGAACTTGTTTCATTTTTTTGAACTTTATTCAAAATTGATTAACTTTTTTTCAAAATCGATGAACTTTTTCAATTTACATAAACTTTTTCCAAATCCGATGAATTTTTTTCAAATCGATGAACTACTTTCATTGTTCGATGACACTTTTTGAAAATCAATGAACTCTTTTGAATTTGTGAACTTTTTTTGAATACATGAACTTTTTGGATTTGATGAACTATTTTTTGAATATACGAACTTTTTTGCATGTGCATGAACTTCATTTGTAATATGTGCACATGTTTCCAAATAATTGGAAAATCTAAACGTTACGGTATAATGCGAAATTAATAGTGTGTCTATGTTTCTATTCTTTAAAATATTCGCGTTGTAAAGAATCACTAGAATTTAGCTGGTCAAGTCGTTAGCCTTGCTCTTTGGAAGCGTGAGGGCACGACATCGATCCAGATTGAGAGATATTTTTCGGCCGCCTTTTTTTGTGCTGCGCGATTGTGGGACGGCCCGTCCAGCCGCTGCTGCGGGCGGTGGTTAGCTTGCGCGGCGCTGAAGGCACGCAATAGGACCTCCCCGTTTGCATGGACCGGTTCAAAAGCTTCTGTGCTACTTTTTTTTTCCATCTTCTGCTTGTTCTCTGTATTGGTTTTCATCAGTTTTCTTGGTTTAGTCCAATGTTTTCTTTTCTTCCTTTTTTAAAATATTTTCTTTTTTTTTGCGGGATTTTTATTAAAATATATTTGCAAAGTGATGTCGAATTTTTCGAACATAGGATGAAGATTTTCTTATACATGGTGATTATATTTTTGATACATGTTGGACATTTTTCAAAAACATGTTGAAAATTTTTACTCAAATAAATGTTGAACAGTTTTCAAGTACACATGGACTTTTTTATATACATGTTGAACATTTTTCAGATACACATTAATTTTTTTTCCAAAACACATCCTAACCGTTTCTCAGAATAGATGTTGAACATATTGTCAAATGCACATTGAATTTTTTCAAAATACATGCTGAACTTTCTTTAACCAAACTGAATTTTGTATATAAATGCCATAAGCATTTTATAAAAGCTTGGAAACATTGGTTAAGTGTTAGTACATGTTATTTGAAATATCCTGAGTATTTCTTTGAATGTTCTAAATTACACAAACATTTTTACATTCCATAAACATTTTTTAAACTGCCACAAACATATTTTAGAAACACCTGAATATTTTTAAAATGTGATAATTGTTTTGAATTATACGAACACTGTTAAAAACTATGTTAACACATTTTTATATACCTACGACAATTTCTTTAAATTTCACAAGCAAGTTTTTAAACGTGTGAATATTTTTAAATGTCACAGGCATTTTTTATGTATGGCACGACTATTCTCTAAAAGTTGCACGAATGAATTTCTGTGTTGCATGTATATTTTTGGAATATGTGATGAACCCTTTTCAACAATTAAGTAAATTTATTTTTGAAATATGTATATTTTAATTCAATATTAAAAAATATAATAAATGTAACAAACAAAATGTAACAAATGTATTCGTCTCACTACGCCCCGCAAAAAAATGCCTCTCACTGCGGGCACAGACGCTCCCGAAAACCTCCAGCCCTAGCCCCAGGTTCGTGCCGACTAAGACGGAGATTTTCATTTCCTTTTTCAGGTTGTGACGGATGTTGTAACATGTTCGCTCTATGTACATGGAGTGAAGCGGCACAGTGGTCGTCGATTGTGCGCCTGTGCCGTGGCTGCTAGTGCAAAAATCCAATTTTTTTTGTTATTATTGCTTTCTCTGCCCATTTTCACTAATGCCGCAATTACCAGAGCTTATTTAAAGAGTAGGCACCGGGTCGGCTCCGTTGTTGGAGCTAAGGCTGGTCACAATGGGGAGGAACTTAGAAGTAACCTCACACACTCCAATACAACTTTGCTTATGTGGCACATATTTAATGAAGAGAGAGGTGCTTGTGGTAACTAGCTAAGTTACCGGAACATCACACACTTCAAGAAACAATGAGTCTATAATCTAATAAATACATCGTTGCATGACACTACATAGATGTTCCTACCCACTATGTAGGTAGTAACATAATCTAGGAAAGCGTGTAAGTTACTAGCTTATGTTCTTGCCCATTGTGACCAGCCTAACTAGCCTGGTTCAATTCGCAGTAGGAGGGAAAAATCCTATTGGACCATTGTTGCGTCAAACTGTCGAGCATCCCAGACGATCCCCCGGAGCGCGAGAGTTGGGCCGGCGCACTTCCCCGTAGAGAGGCAGCCAGTTTTGGGAGTCTTTCAAAAGGTTCCCCGAACTGGATTTTTTATACCAGTTTTTCGGTTTCCTTTTCTGTGATTTTTTTGTTTCACATCTTTTTTTCATTTTTGCCTTTCCTGTTTATTTTTCATTTTTCTAAATTTTTTTCTTTTTTCAAGTTTATATTTTCTATTTGCTTTTTCTTATAATCACGAATTACAAAAATGTTACATATTCAAAATTTGTTCATTTTTCTACAAAAAATGTTCGAAATTCTAAATTTTGGCCGAGTTTTAAAAATTGTTCGTGTTTTCCAAAAAAGTTCAGAATTTTGAAATTTTTCAGAGGCTTTCCAGGAAAATTGAAGTTTCAAAATTTTATTCATGTTTTCCAAAAAAAATTGTGTTTTCAAATTTTATTCGTAATTTCAAAGAAAACTCATTTTTTAAAATTTGTTGTGTTTTAAAAAAATCAGGAATTCCTGATTTTATTCATGATTACAAAAATTGTTCTCCTTTTCTAAAAGTGTTCGAATATTGAAATTTGTACACGTTTTCAAAAACAATCACAATTTCAAAATTTATTTCATAAAATTTCAGAGTTTGAAAATTAGTTCATGTTTTTCAAAAAGTGTTCATAGTTTCAGTGCACTTTTTCAAAATTTGAGAATGTGTTCCAATTGTTTGAAGATTTTTCGTGTTTTCAAAACTTTGCTCACAATGTTGAAAAATGGTCCTGTTTCAATAAGTATTTAGTTTTTCAACAACAAAAAAACCGCGTTCGAATTTTCAAAAAACATTTCCAATCTAATGTTGTTCATAGTTCTTAGAACGTCGTGCTACTTATTAATCATGAAAGTTTGTATGTTGGGGGTGGCTAGGCTCCCGCTCCTTAGAGCGGATTGTCTTGTGTTAGACTCCCGGCAACAACACTTATTTTGGGAATTTTGAACATCGCGGTCCCGCCGTTGGGCAGGCCCAGGTGGCTATCTGTCTGTGCATCGAGCTACTATTTGCCGCAACATATGGGGTGGGCTTTAGGCCCAACCAACAATTTCAGAAAAATCTCTAAGGGTCCATATAGGTGTCATGACAAGTAAAGTGGTGAAAGTGTAGTATCATCCCGAATTTGGAGAAAGAGTTGGACCTCTTTATAAGTGTTATTCTTCCACACCAAATGCTATTGGAGCTTGAGAAGAGAAGTGATTTCCGCGCGCTCCTCCTCAGCTGCCCGCGCACGTGTGTTTCGTGAATGAGTTGATCCGAGCTCTGACCTATGTCACTTGTGTGCTTGCATTTATTTTTTTGCCGGTTAGGAATGGAGAGTTCTTAACGAACGAGCCGCGATCTGAGACGTCAGATCATGGGCCGTTACCGACTTGAACGTGGGTCCAACCCATGTTTCTCCACCCGGCAACACCTATATGTTGGAGGCGTCGGCTAACTCTGGCCGCCACGAATTATGCCCTAGAGGCAATAATAAAAGGATTATTATTATATTTCCTTGTTCATGATAATTATCTTTTATTCATGCTATAATTGTATTATCCGGAAATCATAATACACGTGTGAATACATAGACCACAATACGTCCCTAGTAAGCCTCTAGTTGACTAGCTCGTTGGTCAACAGATAGTCATGGTTTCCTGACTATGGACATTAGATGTCATTGACAACGGGATCACGTCATTAGGAGAATGACGTGATGGACAAGACCCAATCCTAAGCATAGCACAAGATCGTGTAGTTCGTTTTTCTAGAGCTTTTCCAATGTCAAGTATCTTTTCCTTAGACCATGAGATCGTGTAACACCCGGATACCGTAGGAGTGCTTTGGGTATACCAAACGTCACAACATAACTGGGTGACTATAAAGGTGCACTACAGGTATCTCCGAAAGTGTCTGTTGGGTTGACACGGATCGAGACTGGGATTTGTCACTCCGGATAACGGAGAGGTATCACTGGGCCCACTCGGTAGTGCATCATCATAATAAGCTCAAAGTGACCAAGTGTCTGGTCACGGGATCATGCATTACGGTACGAGTAAAGTGACTTGCCGGTAACGAGACTGAACGAGGTATTGGGATACCGACGATCGAGTCTCGGGCAAGTAACATACCGTCCGACAAAGGGAATAGTATACGGGGTTGCTTGAATCCTCGACATCGTGGTTCATCCGATGAGATCATCGAGGAGTATGTGGGAGCCAACATGGGTATCCAGATCCCGCTGTTGGTTATTGACTGGAGAGCCGTCTCGGTCATGTCTGCATGTCTCCCGAACCCGTAGAGTCTACACACTTAAGGTTCGGTGACGCTAGGGTTGTATGAATATGAGTATGCAGCAAACCGAATGTTGTTCGGAGTCCCGGATGAGATCCCGGACGTCACGAGGAGTTCCAGAATGGTCCGGAGGTAAAGAAAACTATATAGGAAGTGTTGTTTCGGCCATCGGGAAAGTTTCGGGGTTACCCGGTATTGTACCGGGACCACCGGAAGGGTCCCGGGGGTCCACCGGGTGGGGCCATCTATCCCGGAGGGCCCCGTGGGCTGAAGTGGGAGGGGAACCAGCCCCTAGTGGGCTGGTGCGCCCCCCCTTGGGCCCCCCTGCGCCTAGGGTTGGAAACCCTAGGTGGGGGGCGCACCACTTGCCTTGGGGGGCACTCCACCCCCCCTGGCCGCCGCCCCCTTGGGAGATTGCATCTCCCAGGGCCGGCACCCCCCCCCGGGGGGCCTATATAAAGGAGGGCAGGGGGGAGGGCAGCCGCACCCTCGTGTCTTGTGTGACGCCCAGATAATTAGGCTATAGTAATCCCACGTTAATGGTGCCAAGTCACCTCGGTTACTGTTGATAGTCTCGCATTAGTTCAAAATGATTCGAATTCAAATTTAAATTTTTGAGAAACATCAATAATATTTCAAACTTTAAAACTAAAATATTCGCAATGTTCTATAATTCCCCTGATCATTTTTCATGTTGGACCCAACCTTATTTGACCCACCAATTAACCCCTAGGAATTTATTAAGTGGTCCAACGGCAAGTAAAATAACATTTTCAAAATAAGAAAATATTTATACAATTCCAGTTGAACTCAAACTTTGTATGTCATTCCAAAATATTGTGAAGTATTAAGTGAAAAGTTTCATGATGAATAAAATTCAGTTGGTATTTAAACGAAGTGCAAAACTGTGGTGAATAAAAGAAATTAGAGAATAAATAGAAGCAGAAAAATAAACAAATGGGGGGAAACCTAACTACTGTACACTTAAAGCCCAAAGGGCCAGTAGCTAGCCTAGCCCACCAGGAGGTTTCCTCCTACCTCCTGTTCACAGGAGTCGCGCTGGACGCGCCCGCGGCGTCCATGGCCGGATCGGCCACGTCACGGCCATCGAGCGACGCGCCGGCGTCCTACAAGGTCGTCTCGACCCCCCTGCGAACCCTAGCGTCCTCACATCTCTCCCCTCGCCTCTCCCTCACAGTCCCCCCCACTCCCCAAAGCGCTGTAGCCGCCATGACCATCACCGTCGTCGCGGCCGACGACCTCTCCGGCGCTTGAGAATACATCCAGGGGCTCCATCGTCGTCGTCTTCTTCACCCTCGACAAAAGGTGTCGAGCTACGAGGCCCGTTCGCCCGCCATCGCCGTCGTCTTCCTCGCGTACACCGTCGTCCGTCGCCAGATGCCGCTGCTCCCGGCCATCCCTGACCTCCTCGAGCTCGTCCACGGCCTCAACGTGAGCTCCTCTGCCGATTCCCCACATTTCCCCTTTGATTTGTCGCCGTTTGCCGTCGTCCCCGAGCTTGGTCGTCCTCTTCCATGGCCGCGTTCGAGCTTCCGAATATGCGCACGCGCCCCCGCCTGCTCCTGCCGGTGGCCGCGCCCTGCGCGCACCCACGTTGCTGCTCCCCTGCGCCTGCCGCGCCCAACCACGGCCCCGCTGCTCGTCAGGGCCGCGCCCCTGGCCTCGTCGTCCCGCTGCGCCCGCCGTCGCCTGCGCGTGCAGCCCGCCGCTACCTTGCGTCGCCCGCCCTGGCTGCTTCCCTGCTACGACGCGCCGCCGGCGCCTGGCCACTCCGGCCAGGCCGCTTCTGCTCGGGGCCTCGCCTTGCACGCGCCCAGCCCCTCCTTCCCCCACTCCTGCTGCTCCTTGCGCTGCATTGCTGCTCCTGCCGCTGCACAACTGCTCTACTTACTGCTGATGCCGTCGCTTCCGTGCGCCACTTCTGCACGCAGCCACTCTTGGCTAGCCATGGCCACCGTGGCCTTTGTGTCATGCGTGTTGGCCGGCGTGGCTTGAGCCACTACCAAACGGCCGGCCCATTACTAATTAGCACTAACCCCCTGCCTAATCAGTTAGTACTAATCCCCACCACTAGTAGACTAAATAAACAATCTGTTTAGCAAATGACCCTATGAAACCTGGGCCCCACTGCCCAGTTTTGACCAGTCAACGTTGACTGTTGACCCTGCTGACTCAGCACCCCACTGACCCCACCTGTCAGCCTCTAATACCCTTTGTTGCGTACACTTAGCTTTTGCATAATAATTTATTTTCGAATTAAATTAATTCCAGAAAATTAGAAAATCTTTTAAAGCTTTGTAAATTAATATAAAATAAATCGTAACTCGGATGAAAAAGTTTTATACATGAAAGTTGCTCAGAACGACGAGATGAATCCGGATACGCAAACCGTTCGTCCGCCACACATCCCTAGCATAGCAAACACGCAACTTTCCCGTCCGGTTCATCTGTCCGATAACGCAAAACACCGGAAATACTTTTCTGGATGTTTTCCCCCTTCGTCGGTATCACCTCCTACCGCGTTAGGGCACACCTAGCACCGTTACTTGTCTTGTCATGCATCGATATGCATATGTTTGCATTGTATTCATTGTTTCTTCCCCCTCTTCTCTCCGATAGACTACGAGACTAACGCCGCTGCTGGTGCCCCGATCGACTACGTTGTTGACGACCCCTCCTTGCAGAGCAACCAGGCAAGCCCCCCTCCTTGATCACCAGATATCGCCTATTCTCCTCTATACTGCTTGCATTAGAGTAGTGTAGCATGTTACTGTTCGGTTACTCCTATTCTGTTGCATAGCCTGTCATTGTTGCTACAGTCATTGATACCTTACCCGCAATCCTAAATGCTTAGTATAGGATGCTAGTTTATCATTATTAGCCCTACATTCTTGTTAGTCTACCTTGCTATACTATTGGGCCGTGATCACTCGGGAGGTGATCACGGGTATATATTATACATACATACATACTATACAGATGGTGACTAAATTCGGGTCAGCTCGATGAGTACCCGCAAGTGATTCTGATGAGGGGGCTGAAAGGACAGGTGGCTCCATCCCGATAGAGGTGGGCCTGGGTTCCCGACGGCCCCCGACTGTTACTTTGTGGCGGAGCGACAGGGCAGGTTGAGACCACCTAGGAGACAGGTGGGCCTGGCCCTGTTCGGCGTTCGCGGATACTTAACACGCTTAACGAGATCTTGGTATTTGATCTGAGTCTGGCCATTTGGTCTATATGCGCTAACCAACTACGTGGGAAAGATATGGGCACTCGACGTCGTGGTATTAGCCGAAGCCTTCTAGACGTCAGCGACTGAGCGGCGCGCGTTGGATTGGAACGTAAGCCTGCTCTTGTATTAAGGGGGCTAGTTCTGCTTTCGACCGCCCTCGCAACGTGCAGGTGTGCAATGGGCGATGGGCCCAGACCCCTGCGCCATAGGAGTTAGACCGGCGTGCTGACCTCTCTGTTAGGCCTAGGTGGGGCTGCGACGTGTTGATCTTCCGAGGCCGGGCATGACCCAGAAAAGTGTGTCCGGCCAAATGGGATCGAGCGTGTTAGGTTATGTGGTGCACCCCTGCAGGGAAGTTAATCTATTCGAATAGCCGTGATCTTCGGTAACAGGACGACTTGGAGTTGTACCTTGACCTTATGACAACTAGAACCGGATACTTAATAAAACACACCCTTCCAAGTTCCACAGACAACCCGGTGATCGCTTTTCCACAGGGCGACGAGGGGAGGATCGCCGAGTAGGATTATGCTATGCGATGCTACTTGGAGGACTTCAGTCTACTCTCTTCTACATGCTGCAAGACGGAGGCTGCCAGAAGCGTAGTCTTCGATAGGACTAGCTACCCCCCCCCCCCTTTTATTCTGGCATTCTGCAGTTCAGTCCACTCATATTGCCTCCTTACACATATAACCATGCATATGTAGTGTAGCTCCTTGCTTCCGAGTAGTTTGGATGAGTGCTCACGGTTGCTTTCCTCCCTCTTTTCCCCCGTTTTTCCTCTTCTTCTCGGATGCCGCAACCAGACGTTGGAGCCCAGGATCCAGACGCCACCGTCGACAACGACTACTACTCTGGAGGTGCCTACTACTACGTGCAGGCCGCTGACGACGACCAGGAGTAGTTAGGAGGATCCCAGGTAGGAGGCATGCGCCTCTTTCGATCTGTATCCCAGTTTGTGCTAGCCTTCTTAAGGCAAACTTGTTTAACTTATGTCTGTACTCAGATATTGTTGCTTCCGCTGACTCGTCTATGATCAAGCACTTGTATTCGAGCCCTCGAGGCCCCTGGCTTGTATTATGATGCTTGTATGACTTATTTTATTTTTAGAGTTGTGTTGTGATATCTTCCCGTGAGTCCTTGATCTTGATCGTACACGTTTGCGTGTATGATTAGTGTACGATTGAATCGGGGGCGTCACAAGTTGGTATCAGAGCCGACTGCCTGTAGGAATCCCCCTTCCACACTCCTTGGCCGAAGTCGAGTCTAGACATTGCAAAAACTTTTACTAACATGGCTGTGTGCCCTACGGGCCCACGTCGCCATTGGGTGGTATTAGGATCTTTTATTCCTTGACCTATACTCTGGGACTCTTATCTCTCTTCTATTCGGGTTAAATGATTTTGCGAAAAACAAAGCTAACTTTAGGTTCTCGAAAATACTTTCTCCCGGAGAGCCCCTCACTCCCGATGATCGTTTGCTACACCAGAAGATCCCGAAGATACTCGCTGAAGTTCTCTCGAGACTTTGTGCCCACTTCTTTTGCAATTCCCTACCACCGATAAATCTTTATGGATAACTTATTATCCTTGCCATTCTTACATTCATCCCTAGCTGCTCTTGTTATTACAAGATGCATCGAATTGTTCCTCGACTTTTAAGAATCTTTTGAGCCATTGTCTTGCAGATCTTTGCCACATGAATGCCCCCTATGGATAATTCCTCACACTTACCGAGTATCCGTTCTTTCACCGTTGTTCATGTATTCCACAATGGTCTTCGAAGTACTATTCGATCCTCCAAAAATCCTTAGTAGCTTATTGCTCTGCAATACTTGTCTTCTTCAATTCTGGATGCTTTCCATATGTCTGGCAATATTCGTTAGTATCCTTAGGCACCGTCATTTTGATCCTATTGATTCAACATGAGTGCGAATGCACGCAATCATCAGTTGATCCTTTTCAATTATCTTTCCGACTCAGACATCACTTTAAACATGAGCTTGATCTCGACCAATCAAATTGTTGTCGATTTTACCCCTAAGCTAATTCAACCTATCCATCTTTAATCAGAGCGTTTGCTTCTAATCCTCTGATTTGGTAATCATAATTCCTTTACATGTGAGCTTTGAATTAGTCAGTTGCTTCTATAATCCAATGCCTTCGCATTGTTTCTTCCTCTGGTTGTGTGCCGATACTCACATCAGTTTCACTAAGGACCGTCGGATCCTTTGTTGAAATATCATCCGGCAGTGTCCTTCGTATACAAAAACCTCGAGAAGTCCTTTCCCTGATACATAGTGCCTTAGGTAAATTGTATCCTCTGTTTTTGTCAACCATGCTCTGCTATCGAGCTTGTGTTATTTACTATTGAAGCTTGTGGTATATGTTTCCACGATACCCTGACGGGTTGAACCTATGCCTTCCTTAATATGTGTGAACTCGAAAGTTTTCACGAGTCATACTCATCTGGTATTACACCAGGTAAAACTTTCAACACTAATGCCTTTATCAAAGCGAGAAGTGAATGGGAGGTTATACATTGAAGAAGTGGGAGTCGACCTTGAACCTTGCGTTCATGCCCATGGACCGGATGTGGAACTTATCATGGAAGCTTCTTGCCTAATATTTACTCATTCGAGTAATTCTTTCGGTGTCATTAAATTGGACCCCTTGTAGTTATGGTTTCGACCATATTGTTATTCTTTGTTCCCATTTCTCGGGCAAGTTTAAACATTTGTCTTCTGCGGATCAATACCCCAATCCAACCTCTACTTTGATATGTCGTCGAGTATTACCCCCTGGTATCTCGAGATTATCTTGGAACTGCATAACTTCTTATGAGTTCTTCATCAAGTACTACATTCTCACTGATTACAGTTTTCATGGGCTCTGAGTTATTAAACACTTAAAGGCACCGATAACTGAACCGAGTCTGCACTACAGTTCAACAACTTTTGATAATCTTCTTTAATTACGAGTTTGTACCCGATCGTGTCATTTCTAGCCTGTTCGGCTACATCCTTACCGTGCTAATTTTAATTGTGCTACTTGGTCCTTCCCGGAGCACAAATTTCGACGGTGAGCTAATCTTACATCGATCTTCCTCGTCATATCATTTCACCTTGAACATCAAACTTGATTTCGAGTTTGTGTCGTAACCTTGGTTCCAATAACCTTTCGCTTCACCATTCATTTGACTTGATGTCATCGCCGATTGATTACATCTTGAAATCTCTCGACAAAGTGTGTCGTGATCATCATCAACCTTATGAGCTCTTCCAGGATATCAAATGAATTCATGATTAAAAGTACCATCCTTGCCCCTCAATGAGTTGTGTTATCATCGACAACATTATTGCTTTCCCTCCAACACAAACTTGTTCATGATTTGTGTTGTACCTTGAGATCCTTGCTATCCAACTTATGTTATGTTCTACCTTGGAGTATTACCATATTTTATGTCAAGAAGGTTGTGAGAATTTCACCACCTCTTAAGAATTCTTGATGGCAGGTGATACTTTTTGTCATACCCGTTCATTCCTTGGTCCACGTGTTATTTCTAACCAGAAAACCGACAATCGAACTATGATGTGCGACTTCAAAACTTCTAGCAACCCTATTGCTTTGAAGTTAATGGTCGATATTTTCATTCTTAGACCATTGGTTATCGGATCACCATTCTAACATCGATCATGCTACCTAAGCCCATATTTTGGGCGCGCCTTTTCAACCAATGTTTAAATTGGGTATGTTTTCCTCGAGCATACCTCTTTATATCATTTGATCTGACAAATGTTATCTCCTTGTTCACATAAGTGTGGAAATTCATCATTTGAAAATCTCAATGAATTGTCGCTGAGTCAATCAGCCACCTCCTCACCTCCCCTTGAATAAATGATGAACTCTTGTTTCGGAACTCGCTTCCATAGTTCATTGCCCGAGAATCTTATAATGTCATCTCGTCAATTGCGTTGCACCTATTCTTCTCAGGAATCCTGAGTCTGAGGTATCCTGACACCAATCGGATCTGAACCTCGGTCAGATATGATGGTTGGAACATATTTCCAAGAATTATAACATTGGTCTTTATATGACCCGGTAAGATGATGTCATGCCTAGCACACCTGACCGGAGGACCCATTATTATAATTTCCTTTTTAGCAAGGCTATCTATTCTTCCATGAGGAAATTGTAAAACTTATTCTACAAGTTGTTCCTGGTGGATTCTACGTGTATCCGAAGTCTGACCTCCACTTGTTGACCATGCCAATGCTATCTCGAAGCATGTCTATGGTACTCCAATTTTCAAGAACATTTGAAGCCCAATGCTAAATGTTTCTTGCTCAATTATCCAAACATCGTTGCATGGGTAATGTCATGATATTTCTCTCCCCTTTTCTAAAGGGTTTGCTATGTTATATCCTGTCATGGATATCATGCTCTGCTTGTCCTTGGGAAGATATACCCTTGAAATATGTGTTTAAACACCTTTTCCTTTCCATTGTTCTGTTTAAACCTGATAATCACTTTTCCTTTCCATTGATTTGTTTAAACCTTCTTGTGATCTATATGATCCAAGCAGAAATATTCTCCTGCTTATGTAAACACCTCGGTGTACATTTCTTTCAGCAAGACCCTGATACTATTGTTGATGACATTGTGGTAACCACCGATGGACGAGAACTTTGCCAATTGGTTTGCCTCATTCAACGAGCAGGAAAATGGTTCTCTTCGTCCCTCGCCCTTGGTACCAGCGTTGTTGCCAACATAACTGACAGGCTATCCTCTGACCTGCCTTGCTATCATGACCGTGCAAATGTTGGCACCCTTCCTGATTTTACCCCACATGGTGGGCCCATAACCCACAGTTCCACAGGATCGAAACCTGACTCTTCTTTATAACCCGGATTCTAATGTATCCTTTGCACCTGCCTTCGTATGTGATTCACGAGCTGAATGCTATACCATTGTTCATCCTGGAATCAAACACCATGTTATTCTTGTGGTTCAAGCCCCATTCCAGCTTCTGTCTAGTCATCGAATGATTGCCTACCCGTTTGAAACTTTGGTACCATCGTATATTGCACTCAACGAATTCACTGAAATACAACTCGTGGGGTACCTTGTCTATTTCCCATTGAGTTCACCGTCAGATGCCCAGCTTTGTGGAGACGCGTTCTTCCGGAGTTTTTCCCCTTGGTCGCGTTCGTAGGACGATGGAGATCCCGAAGAAAGGATGACGATTTGATCATGGTGAATTGAAGCAGATAAATGAAGACATAAACGAAAGGGATCAACCTCTTCGAAAGGGCAGCCAAGACCGAGAAGAATCATTAGAATTTCGTAACCTATTCTTCCCCCTTACTCCCCTCTTAAATCTCGGGACGAGATTTCTTGTAGTGGAGGAGAATTGTGACGCCCGGATAATTAGGCTACAGTAATCCCACGTTAATGGTGCCACATCACCTCGGTTACTGTTGATAGTCTCGCGTTAGTTCAAAATGATTCGAATTCAAATTTGAATTTTTGAGAAACATCAATAATATTTCAAACTTTAAAACTAAAATGTTCGCAATGTTCTATAATTCCCCTGATCATTTTTCATGTTGAACCCAACCTTATTTGACCCACCAATTAACCCCTAGGAATTTATTAAGTGGTCCAACGGCAAATAAAATAACATTTTCAAAATAAGAAAATATTTATACAATTCCACTTGAACTCAAACTTTGTATGTCATTCCAAAATATTGTGAAGTATTTAAGTGAAAAGTTTCATGATGAATAAAATTCAGTTGGTATTTAAACGAAGTGCAAAACTGTGGTGAATAAAAGAAATTAGAGAATAAATAGAAGCGGAAAAATAAACAAATGGGGGGAAACCTAACTACTGTACACTTAAAGCCCAAAGGGCCAGTAGCTAGCCTAGCCCACCAGGAGGTTTCCTCCTACCTCCTGTTCACAGGAGTCGCGCTGGACGCGCCCGCGGCGTCCATGGCCGGATCGGCCACGTGCCGGCCATCGAGCGACGCGCCGGCGTCCTACAAGGTCGTCTCGACCCCCCTGCGAACCCTAGCGTCCTCACATCTCTCCCCTCGCCTCTCCCTCACAGTCCCCCCCACTCCCCAAAGCGCTGTAGCCGCCATGACCATCACCGTCGTCGCGGCCGACGACCTCCCCGGCGCTTGAGAATACATCCAGGGGCTCCATCGTCGTCGTCTTCTTCACCCTCGACAAAAGTTGTCGAGCTACGAGGCCCGTTCGCCCGCCATCGCCGTCGTCTTCCTCGCGTACACCGTCGTCCGTCGCCAGATGCCGCTGCTCCCGGCCATCCCTGACCTCCTCGAGCTCGTCCACGGCCTCAACGTGAGCTCCTCTGCCGATTCCCCACATTTCCCCTTTGATTTGTCGCCGTTTGCCGTCGTCCCCGAGCTTGGTCATCCTCTTCCATGGCCGCGTTCGAGCTTCCGAATATGCGCACGCGCCCCCGCCTGCTCCTGCCGGTGGCCGCGCCCTGCGCGCACCCACGTTGCTGCTCCCCTGCGCCTGCCGCGCCCAACCACGGCCCCGCTGCTCGTCAGGGCCGCGCCCCTGGCCTCGTCGTCCCGCTGCGCCCGCCGTCGCCTGCGCGTGCAGCCCGCCGCTACCTTGCGTCGCCCGCCCTGGCTGCTTCGCTGCTACGACGCGCTGCCGGCGCCTGGCCACTCCGGCCAGGCCGCGTCTGCTCGGGGCCTCGCCTTGCACGCGCCCAGCCCCTCCTTCCCCCACTCCTGCTGCTCCTTGCGCTGCATTGCTGCTCCTGCCGCTGTACAACTGCTCTACTTACTGCTGATGCCGTCGCTTCCGTGCGCCACTTGTGCACGCAGCCACTCTTGGCTAGCCATGGCCACCGTGGCCTTTGTGTCATGCGTGTTGGCCGGCGTGGCTTGAGCCACTACCAAACGGCCGGCCCATTACTAATTAGCACTAACCCCCTGCCTAATCAGTTAGTACTAACCCCCACCACTAGTAGACTAAATAAACAATCTGTTTAGCAAATGACCCTATGACACCTAGGCCCCACTGCCCAGTTTTGACCAGTCAACCCAATCAACGTTGACTGTTGACCCTGCTGACTCAGCACCCCACTGACCCCACCTGTCAGCCTCTAATACCCTTTGTTGCGTACACTTAGCTTTTGCATATTAATTTATTTTCGAATTAAATTAATTCCAGAAAATTAGAAAATCTTTTAAAGCTTTGTAAATTAATATAAAATAAACCGTAACTCGGATGAAAAACTTTTATACATGAAAGTTGCTCAGAACGACGAGACGAATTCGGATACGCAAACCGTTCGTCCGCCACACATCCCTAGCATAGCAAACCCGCAACTTTCCCGTCCGGTTCATCTGTCCGATAACGCGAAACACCGGGAATACTTTCCCGGATGTTTTCCCCCTTCGCCGGTATCACCTCCTACCGCGTTAGGGCACAGCTAGCACCGTTACTTGTCTTGTCATGCATCGATATGCATCTGTTTGCATTGTATTCATTGTTTCTTCCTCCTCTTCTCTCCGATAGACTACGAGACTGACGCCGCTGCTGGTGCCCCGATCGACTACGTTGTTGACGACCCCTCCTTGCCAGAGCAACCAGGCAAGCCCCCCTCCTTGATCACCAGATATCGCCTATTCTCCTCTATACTGCTTGCATTAGAGTAGTGTAGCATGTTACTGTTCGGTTACTCCTATTCTGTTGCATATCCTGTCATTGTTGCTACAGTCATTGATACCTTACCCGCAATCCTAAATGCTTAGTATAGGATGCTAGTTTATCATCATTGGCCCTACATTCTTGTCAGTCTGCCTTGCTATACTATTGGGCCGTGATCACTCGGGAGGTGATCACAGGTATATACTATACATACATACATACTATACAGATGGTGACTAAAGTCGGGTCAGCTCGATGAGTACCCGCAAGTGATTCTGATGAGGGGGCTGAAAGGACAGGTGGCTCCATCCCGGTAGAGGTGGGCCTGGGTTCCCGACGGCCCCCGACTGTTACTTTGTGGCGGAGCGACAGGGCAGGTTGAGACCACCTAGGAGACAGGTGGGCCTGGCCCTGTTCGGCGTTCGCGGATACTTAACACGCTTAACGAGATCTTGATATTTGATCCGAGTCTGGCCATTTGGTCTATACGCGCTAACCAACTACGTGGGAAAGATATGGGCACTCGACGTCGTGGTATCAGCCAAAGCCTTCTAGACGTCAGCGACTGAGCGGCGCGCGCCGGATTGAAACGTAAGCCTGCTCTTGTATTAAGGGGGCTAGTTCTGCTTTCGGCCGCCCTCGCAACGTGCAGGTGTGCAATGGGCGATGGGCCCAGACCCCTGTGCCATAGGAGTTAGACCGGCATGCTGACCTCTCTGTTAGGCCTAGGTGGGGCTACGACGTGTTGATCTTCCGAGGCCGGGCATGACCCAGGAAAGTGTGTCCGGCCAAATGGGATCGAGCGTGTTGGGTTATGTGGTGCACCCCTGCAGGGAAGTTAATCTATTCGAATAGCCGTGATCTTCGGTAACAGGACGACTTGGAGTTGTACCTTGACCTTATGACAACTAGAACCGGATACTTAATAAAACACACCCTTCCAAGTTTCACAGACAACCCGGTGATCGCTTTTCCACAGGGCGACGAGGGGAGGATCACCGGGTAGGATTATGCTATGCGATGCTACTTGGAGGACTTCAGTCTACTCTCTTCTACATGCTGCAAGACGGAGGCTGCCAGAAGCGTAGTCTTCGAGAGGACTAGCTACCCCCCTATTATTCTGGCATTCTGCAGTTCAGTCTACTCATATTGCCTCCTTACACATATAACCATGCATATGTAGTGTAGCTCCTTGCTTGCGAGTACTTTGGATGAGTACTCACGGTTGCTTTGCTCCCTCTTTTCCTCCGTTTTTCCTCTTCTTCTCGGATGCCGCAACCAGACGTTGGAGCCCAGGATCCAGACGCCACCGTCGACAACGACTACTACTCTGGAGGTGCCTACTACTACGTGCAGGCCGCTGACGACGACCAGGAGTAGTTAGGAGGATCCCAGGCAGGAGGCCTGTGCCTCTTTCGATCTGTATCCCAGTTTGTGCTAGCCTTCTTAAGGCAAACTTGTTTAACTTATGTCTGTACTCAGATATTGTTGCTTTCGCTGACTCGTCTATGATCGAGCACTTGTATTCGAGCCCTCGAGGCCCCTGGCTTGTATTATGATGCTTGTATGACTTATTTTATTTTTAGAGTTGTGTTGTGATATCTTCCCGTGAGTCCCTGATCTTGATCGTACACGTTTGCGTGTATGATTAGTGTACAATTGAATCGGGGGCGTCACATCTTGGCTCCTCCCTCCCCTGCTACACCTCGTCCTCCTCCCGTAGCAGCTTGGCGAAGCCCTACCGGAGTTCTGCTGCATCCACCAACACGCCGTTGTGCTGCTGGATCATCATCAACCTCTCCTTCCCCCTTGCTGGATCAATAAGGAGGAGACGTCATCCGCTGCGTACGTGTGTTGAACGCGGAGGTGCTGTCCGTTCGGCACTTGGTCATCGGTGATTTGAATCATGGCGAGTACGACTCCATCATCACCGTTCTCTCGAACGCTTCCGCACGCGATCTACAAAGTGGTATGTAGATGCAATCTCTCTCCCATGACTCGTTGCTTAGATGAACTCATAGATGGATCTTGGTGAAACCGTAGGAAAAATTTTAATTTTCTGCAACGTTCCCCAACAGTGGCATCATGAGCTAGGTCTATGCATAGTTCTCTATTGCACGAGTAGAACACAATTTTGTTGTGGGCGTAGATCTTGTCAACTTGCTTGCCGCTACTAGTCTTTTCTTGCTTCAGCGGCATTGTGGGATGAAGCGGCCCGGACCTACCTTACACGTACGCTTACGTGAGACAGGTTCCACCGACTGACATGCACTAGTTGCATAAGGTGGCTAGCGGGTGTCTGTCTCTCCTACTTTAGTTGGAGCGGATTAGATGAAAAGGGTCCTTATGAAGGGTAAATAGAAGTTGACAAAATCACGTTGTGGTTATTCGTAGGTAAGAAAACGTTCTTGCTAGAACCCAATTGCAGCCACGTAAAAGATGCAACAACAATTAGAGGACGTCTAACTTGTTTTTGCAGCAATTGTCATGTGATGTGATATGGCCAGAAGTTGTGATGAATGATGAATGATATATTGTGATGTATGAGATCATGTTCTTGTAATAGGAATCACGACTTGCATGTCGATGAGTATGACAACTGGCAGGAGCCATAGGAGTTGTCTTTATTTTTTGTATGACCTGCGTGTCATTGAAGAACGCCATGTAAATTACTTTACTTTATTGCTAAACGCGTTAGCCATAGAAGTAGAAGTAGTCGTTGGCGTGACAACTTCATGAAGACACGATGATGGAGTCATGGTGTCATGCCGGTGACGAAGATGATCATGGAGCCCCGAAGATGGAGATCGAAGGAGCTATATGATATTGGCCATATCATGTCACTACTTTATATAATTGCATGTGATGTTTATTATGTTTATGCATCTTGTTTACTTAGAACGACGGTAGTAAATAAGATGATCCCTTATAATAATTTCAAGAAAGTGTTCCCCCTAACTGTGCGCCATTGCTAAAGTTCGTCGTTTCGAAGCACCACGTGATGATCGGATGTGATAGATCCTTACGTTCACATACAACGGGTGTAAGACAGTTTTACACATGCAGAAACACTTAGGGTTAACTTGACGAGCCTAGCATGTACAGACATGGCCTCGGAACACAAGAGACCGAAAGGTCGAACATGAGTCGTATGGAAGATACGATCAACATGGAGATGTTCACCGATGATGACTAGTCCGTCTCACGTGATGATCGGACACGGCCTAGTCGACTCGGATCGTGTAACACTTAGATGACTAGAGGGATGTCAATCTGAGTGGGAGTTCATTAAATAATTTGATTAGATGAACTTAATTATCATGAACTTAGTCTAAAACTTTTGCAAAATATGTCTTGTAGATCAAATGGCCAACGCTCATGTCAACATGAACTTCAACGCGTTCCTAGAGAAAACCAAGCTAAAAGATGATGGCAGCAACTATTCGGACTGGGTCCGGAACCTGAGGATCATCCTCATAGCAGCCAAGAAAGATTATGTCCTAGATGCATCGCTAGGTGAAGCACCCATCCCAGAGAACCAAGACGTTATGAACACTTGGCAATCACGTGCTGATGATTACTCCCTCGTTCAGTGCGGCATGCTTTACAGCTTAGAACCGGGGCTCCAAAAGCGTTTTGAGAAACACGGAGCATATGAGATGTTCGAGGAGCTGAAAATGGTTTTCCAAGCTCATGCCCGGGTCGAGAGAAATGAAGTCTCCGACAAGTTCTATAGTTGTAAGATGGAGGAAAACAGTTCTGTCAGTGAGCACATACTCAAAATGTCTGGGTTGCACAACCGCCTGTCCCAGCTGGAGATCAACCTCCCGGACGAGGCGGTCATTGGCAGAATCCTTCAGTCGCTCCCACCGAGCTACAAGAGCTTTGTGCTGAACTACAATATGCAGGGGATGGTGAAGACCATTCCTGAAGTATTTTCAATGCTGAAGTCAGCAGAGGTTGAAATCAAGAAAGAACATCAAGTGTTGATGGTCAATAAGACCACTAAGTTTAACAAGGGCAAGGGTAAGAAGAACTCCAAGAAGGACGGCAAAGATGTTGCCGCGCCCGGTAAGCCAGTTGCCGGGAAGAAGTCAAAGAATGGACCCAAACCTGAGACTGAGTGCTTTTATTGCAAAGGGAAGGGTCACTGGAAGCGAAACTGCCCCAAATACTTAGCGGACAAGAAGGCCGGCAACACTAAAGGTATATGTGATATACATGTAATTGATGTGTACCTTACCAGTACTCGTAGTAACTCCTGGGTATTTGATACCGGTGCCGTTGCTCACATTTGTAACTCACAGCAGGAGCTGCGGAATAAGCGGAGACTGGCGAAGGACGAGGTGACGATGCGCGTCGGGAATGGTTCCAAGGTCGATGTGATCGCCGTCGGCACACTACCTCTACATTTACCTACGGGATTAGTTTTAAACCTCAATAATTGTTATTTAGTGCCAAGTTTGATCATGAGCATTGTATCTGGATCTCGTTTGATGCGAGATGGCTACTCATTTAAATCCGAGAATAATGGTTGTTCTATTTATATGAGAGATATGTTTTATGGTCATGCCCCGATGGTCAATGGTTTATTCTTAATGAATCTCGAACGTAATGTTACACATATTCATAGTGCGAATACCAAAAGATGTAAAGTTGATAACGATAGTCCCACATACTTGTGGCACTGCCGCCTTGGTCACATTGGTGTCAAGCGCATGAAGAAGCTCCATACTGATGAACTTTTAGAGTCTCTCGATTATGAATCATTTGACACATGCGAACCATGCCTCATGGGCAAAATGACCAAGACCCCGTTCTCCGAAACAATGGAGCGAGCAACCAACTTATTGGAAATCATACATACTGATGTGTGTGGTCCAATGAGCGTTGAAGCTCGCAGAGGATATCGTTATGTTCTCACTCTCACTGATGACTTGAGTAGATATGGGTATGTCTACTTGATGAAACATAAGTCTGAGACCTTTGAAAAGTTCAAGGAATTTCAGAATGAAGTAGAGAATCAACGTGACCGAAAGATAAAATTCCTACGATCGGATCGTGGAGGAGAATATTTAAGTCATGAATTTGGTACATACTTAAGAAAATGTGGAATCGTTTCACAACTCACGCCGCCTGGAACACCTCAGCGTAACGGTGTGTCCGAACGTCATAATCGCACTCTATTGGATATGGTGCGATCTATGATGTCTCTTACCGATTTACCACTATCATTTTGAGGATACGCACTAGAGACAGCTACATTCGCTTTAAATAGGGCACCGTCTAAATCTGTTGAGACGACACCGTATGAATTATGGTTTGGGAAGAAACCTAAGCTGTCATTTCTAAAAGTTTGGGGATGCGATGCTTATGTCAAGAAACTTCAACCTGAAAAGCTCGAACCCAAGTCGGAAAAATGCGTCTTCATAGGATACCCTAAGGAAACCATTGGGTATACCTTCTACCTTAGATCCGAAGGCAAGATCTTTGTTGCCAAGAACGGATCCTTTCTGGAAAAAGAGTTTCTCTCGAAAGGAGCAAGTGGGAGGAAAGTAGAACTCGATGAAGTACTACCTCTTGAACCGGAAAGTAGTGCAGCTCAGGAAAATGTTCCTGTGGTGCCTACACCGACTGGAGAGGAAATTAATGATGATGATCAAGGTACTTCGGATCAAGTTTCTACTGAACTTCGTAGGTCCACAAGGACACATTCCACACCAGAGTGGTATGGCAACCCTGTCCTGGAAATCATGTTGTTAGACAACGGTGAACCTTCGAACTATGAAGAAGCAATGGCGTGCCCAAATTCCAACAAATGGCTAGAAGCCATGCAATCCGAGATAGAATCCATGTATGAAAACAAAGTATGGACTTTGACTGACTTGCCCGATGATCGGCGAGCGATAGAAAACAAATGGATCTTTAAGAAGAAGACGGGCGCGGATGGTAATGTCACCATCTATAAAGCTCGACTTGTCGCTAAGGGTTATCGGCAAGTTCAAGGGATTGACTACGATGAGACCTTCTCTCCCGTAGCGAAGCTTAAGTCCGTCCGAATCATGTTAGCAATTGCCGCATACTATGATTATGAGATATGGCAGATGGACGTCAAAACGGCATTCCTTAACGGTTATCTTAAGGAAGAGCTGTATATGATGCAGCCGGAAGATTTTGTCGATTCTAAGAATCCTAACAAAGTATGCAAGCTCCAGCGATCCATTTATGGGCTGGTGCAAGCATCTCGGAGTTGGAACATTCGCTTTGATGAGATGATCAAAGTGTTTGGGTTTATGCAGACTTATGGAGAAGCCCGCGTTTACAAGAAAGTGAGTGGGAGCTCTGTAGCATTTCTCATATTATATGTAGATGACATACTTTTGATGGGAAATGATATAGAATTCTTGGACAGCATTAAGGCCTACTTGAATAAATGTTTTTCAATGAAGGACCTTGGAGAAGCTGCTTACATATTAGGCATCAAGATCTATAGGGATAAATCGAGACGCCTCATAGGTCTTTCACAAAGCACATACCTTGATAAGATTTTGAAGAAGTTCAAAATGGATCAGTCCAAGAAAGGGTTCTTGCCTGTACTGCAAGGTGTGAGATTGAGCTCGGCTCAATGCCCGACCACGGCAAAAGATAAAGAAGAGATGAGTGTCATCCCCTATGCTTCAGCCATAGGATCTATTATGTATGCCATGCTGTGTACAAGACCTGATGTAAACCTTGCCGTAAGTTTGGTAGGAAGGTACCAAAGTAATCCCGGCAAGGAACACTGGACAGCGGTCAAGAATATCCTGAAGTACCTGAAAAGGACAAAGGACATGTTTCTCGTTTATGGAGGTGATGAAGAGCTCGTCGTAAAGGGTTACGTCGACGCTAGCTTCGACACAGATCTGGATGACTCTAAGTCACAAACCGGATACGTGTATATGTTGAATGGTGGAGCAGTAAGCTGGTGCAGCTGCAAGCAAAGCGTCGTGGCGGGATCTACATGTGAAGCGGAGTACATGGCAGCCTCGGAGGCAGCACATGAAGCAATTTGGGTGAAGGAGTTCATCGCCGACCTAGGAGTCATACCCAATGCGTCGGGGCCGATCAAACTCTTCTGTGATAACACTGGAGCTATTGCCCTTGCCAAGGAGCCCAGGTTTCACAAGAAGACCAGGCACATCAAGCGTCGTTTCAACTCCAACCATGAAAATGTTCAAGATGGAGACATAGAGATTTGCAAAGTACATACGGATCTGAATGTCGCAGATCCATTGACTAAACCTCTTCCGCGAGCAAAACATGATCAGCACCAGAACTCTATGGGTGTTTGATTCATCACAATGTAACTAGATTATTGACTCTAGTGCAAGTGGGAGACTGTTGGAAATATGCCCTAGAGGCAATAATAAAAGGATTATTATTATATTTCCTTGTTCATGATAATTGTCTTTTATTCATGCTATAATTGTATTATCCGGAAATCGTAATACACGTGTGAATACATAGACCACAATACGTCCCTAGTAAGCCTCTAGTTGACTAGCTCGTTGGTCAACAGATAGTCATGGTTTCCTGACTATGGACATTAGATGTCATTGACAACGGGATCACGTCATTAGGAGAATGACGTGATGGACAAAACCCAATCCTAAGCATAGCACAAGATCGTGTAGTTCGTTTTGCTAGAGCTTTTCCAATGTCAAGTATCTTTTCCTTAGACCATGAGATCGTGTAACTCCCAGATACCGTAGGAGTGCTTTGGGTGTACCAAATGTCACAACGTAACTGGGTGACTATAAAGGTGCACTACAGGTATCTCCGAAAGTGTTTATTGGGTTGACACGGATCGAGACTGGGATTTATCACTCCGGATAACAGAGAGGTATCACTGGGCCCACTCGGTAGTGCATCATCATAATGAGCTCAAAGTGACCAAGTGTCTGGTCACGAGATCATGCATTATGTTACGAGTAAAGTGACTTGCCGGTAATGAGACTGAACGAGGTATTGGGATACCGACGATCGAGTCTCGGGCAAGTAACATACTGTCTGACAAAGGGAATAGTATACGGGGTTGCTTGAATCCTCGACATTGTGGTTCATTCGATGAGATCATCGAGGAGTATGTGGGAGCCAACATGGGTATCCAGATCCCGCTGTTGGTTATTAACCGGAGAGCCGTCTCGGTCATGTCTGCATGTCTCCCGAACCCGTAGGGTCTACACACTTAAGGTTCGGTGACGCTAGGGTTGTATGAATATGAGTATGCAGCAAACCGAATGTTGTTCGGAGTCCCGGATGAGATCCCGGACGTCACGAGGAGTTCCGGAATGGTCCTGAGGTAAAGAAAACTATATAGGAAGTGTTGTTTCGGCCATCAAGAAAGTTTCGGGGTCACCCCGGTATTGTACCGGGACCACCGGAAGGGTCCCAGGGGTCCACCGGGTGGGGCCACCTATCCCGGAGGGCCCCATGGGCTGAAGTGGGAGGGGAACCAGCCCCTAGTGGGCTAGTGCGCCCCTCCTTGGGCCCCCCCTGCGCCTAGGGTTGGAAACCCTAGGTGGGGGGGGCGCACCACTTGCCTTGGGGGGCACTCCACCCCTCCTGGCCGCCGCCCCCTTGGAAGATTGCATCTCCCAGGGCTGGCGCCCCCCCTGGGGGCCTATATAAAGGAGGGCAGGGGGGAGGGCAGCCGCACCCTCGTGTCTTGGCGCCTCCCTCCCCTGCTACACCTCGTCCTCCTCCCGCAGCAGCTTGGTGAAGCCCTGCCGGAGTTCTGCTGCATCCACCACCACGCCGTTGTGCTGCTGGATCATCATCAACCTCTCCTTCCCCCTTGCTGGATCAAGAAGGAGGAGACGTCATCCGCTCCGTACGTGTGTTGAACGCGGAGGTGCTGTCCGTTCGGCACTTGGTCATCGGTGATTTGAATCACGGCGAGTACGACTCCATCATCACCGTTCTCTCGAACGCTTCCGCACGCGATCTACAAAGTGGTATGTAGATGCAATCTCTCTCCCATAACTCGTTGCTTAGATGAACATAGATGGATCTTGGTGAAACCATAGGAAAATTTTTAATTTTCTGCAACGTTCCCCAACATTTACGTCATGCTCATGATTTATTTTTGGATTAACTAAATTGAAAAATTGCTTATATACTCAACCTATAATTTGAATGATTTGGAGATTGATCACCGCATATATGCCTGATCCTAAACTACATACACAAGTTGATCCACGACGCTATGCACAAGAGGAGAAAGGAAACCCGCTGTCGCAAGGAGGCGAAAGCAAAAGAATTCTAGCAGTCGTCGTAAGGATTTTTTTTGTCCCGTCGTCTTTAGATGTTTTAGCGTTAGGAGGTGGGGGACCTTTGATATTCGAAATTATAGTCTTCGTCAACATCTAGCAGTCATCAAGTCTTTTTTGAATAATTACTCCAATTTTTTGTTGCGGTGCCGTGGAGAAAGAGAAGCCTATGTCTTCATAGAGCCGATTATTCGGATCTAATGAGATTTTATGCTAGTGGTTTGATTTTTTGTAGAGTTGAAATCTTTTTGAATGGGCAACTCAAGGGGATTACAGAAATCTTTATTGGTAATCAAGTCGTGCACGTGAACAAGTAACAGTAGTGATGCTCCAATCCAAGCTAAAGTATTCCATCATGCAAAGATTGATGTTGCGGAGAAGATTCTTCGGAAAAAAATATTGTAATTCTTAGTTGTGAGAGTTACTTCATAATTTATTGAATCTTGGATTCAGAGCAATGTACCTGCATGTACGAATAATCTTAGAGGTGTTTCAACGAGGAGCAATAACCCTAATTCCTTGGGACGAGGATCCCCTGACGTGGGTTGTCCTGCCATTGAGAGACTGACGCATGGGTCCCACTAAACGCGGGCCCACCTGTCAATGATCGAAAGGCAGTGAAAGTCAGGGTTGGCTACGTCAGAGGATCCGTGTCCAATTCCTTGTGCCACCACCGGTTAACGACAAGCTCCCAATACGAGAGGTGAGATATAGCCTATTGTTTCCGCAAAAAAAAAAAAAAGAGGTATAGCCTATTGTATAGGTACACTGCACCACGCACGCGCGCGTGCCGCTAGATACGCGCTGCTACCATAGCGCCACTGGCCCGGCCGGGTGGAATAATCTTGCCTCCGACGTGTGGCCGGGATGTCACCGCGCTACACGTACACTAGCTTTAGCGAAACAATCTAGGTAGCTAGCTCTTGGCCGGACTCCTGCATGTCCTCAGGTCCCTTGTCTGGCGCGCGCCGGCCGATCCCTCGGAGCTAGCAAGCCGCGGCGTCGATCGATCAATCGATCGTCGACTTGTGATCCACAATGCGTCGTGCTCGGGGACGGTGGATACCACTGATCGGATAGGATCAGGTAGACGATGAGAATACGAGATCGATCTCACGCGTCAGCATGTTCATGTATCCCATTCCCTGGGCTGAGGTGCAGAGGGGATCACGCGCATGCATGTATCGTCGATCGTATCAAGTAGGTGAAAAGTCCATTCGAGCATTCCATGATTCTTGCCTGCTGCTAGTAGCCTAGTACTAGCTCTTGTTATTTGTTGGAAATCAGGTCGTAGATTGTAGCAAACACACGCGATATTAGCTAACCCTACCTTATTCGAAGCACTCCTAGATTATTTTACGCCACAACTAATGAAATACTACTATATTTTGCATGCTCTTGTCCATAGTTTAGACTTTGGGATAAAACGCCGGTGCATGAATTTAACCGAAAGTAAAGTGACATACGTTCCTAGTTTCTACGCATATCTACAATACAGCCAACACTAGCTCAGCATGTGATAGCATAGAAACAAAAGTGCATTAGGGGAGCATTATCAACCACAGAACAAGCATATAATGCTGAAAGGCCACCCTAGGGGAATCATCGCCCCATGATCCTTCTCTTCGACGGAGCCTCCGGGATCATCAGTTTGATCATGCATCTCTGCGCACTCTTTGAAACTTCTTCGCTCTTTGTTCCTTCTACAACATTGTCCGGGATGAAATGCCAAATGTGACCAGATAGATTAAACACAACCGTTGCAGGATCTTCATGAAACTTCTGCCTGAAGCGGAGCAACATTGTGAGTGTTCCAAATTGTCCAGCACACTGTTGCTCCTCCACTAAACACCTGTTTCTGATAGGATATTGGGAAAGAAGACAACCGACTGCACAAATTAGCACTCCTCCACTCAACTACATCTGATTCACTTTGTCTTGCAAATTTTGCCACTGTCTTCTAGTATCCCCGGCAGAGTTGTTACGAACTTGACATTGATCCCGCCTCCATGGTCTTATGTGGCTTTGACTAAACATGTACTTAGGCTAACACTGTCCGCGTACTATTTGCCAAAAGATGGTACAGCTCGTGGTAATTGTTTCCTGGTCCGGCCATGCATATTGGTGGCGTGAATCGAATGAGTGGAACCGGCCAATTGTAGGCGCGCCCATTTTGCAGCAGCCAGCGGTCAGTACGTGAGGTACGACTGTAGTACGTGCTGCATTGTTCCTGTGTGTCACAGGCCAATTATTATTTGCCCTCCCCGCATGCAATTCAGGAGGCCAATCAGTTTGTGCCATGTCACGCTCCAGCGATCAGGAGATACTTCCTGCTGCTGACGGAAGTGTGGATTACCCTATCCCCCTTTCGTGAACGCAGGTAGAATATCCATGTCGGTCCGCCTCGTTTCATCTATTCCGTTTTTCTACCCGAAAACGGTAGGCCCATCGTCCTTCTAAAATTGTACTATAATTTTATAAATTAAATGAAATATTTGCAAATGTACAGAGTAGTTTCACTTTCACCTAGTCCGTTGAACATTTAATTACAAGGCATATTTTTTAAGATAGCTTTTTTTAGCGGGTAATTTTTTTAATTTTTTTTTTGCAAAAAGGATCATATCCACTGTAAAAGTTCATCGAACGTACAGAGCATCTCAAACATAATAAAAATTACATCAATTCCGAGACCACCGAAAAGCACTACCGCCACGACGTGTCGTTGTCGCCGCTCCCCTACCGTAGCCGGCTTGACCTTGTTGATAATAGCCGGGAAGTCTTCATGCACATGCCTCTAAGGGCCAGCACCCTGGAGCCGGAGTTGAACCTTGCATAGATATGAAGCACCTGCCACCAAATCTCACCACATGAGAGAAACCCTAACCTCACAATCCCAAGGAGATGACAGGAGTCTAAGCCGGAGCTCCGTCGACTATGTTCAGACGAACAAACTCGAGGAGGATCCGAGCCGGAAGACAAACTTGAAGAAGAAGTGCCGCCATCCGCCCTAGCGCCGCACCTGCAAGGACTAAAAAACTCTAACTGAGTTATTAACCAGAGCGAGGTACTGGACAAGATTCCCCTCCCCGCCACCGGCCATCGAAGCGGCAGGCAGGGGGGAGACAAATCCACAGGCTCGCCGATGAAGCCTAGAGAGGGGAGATTTTACCCTAGGCTCCTAGGGTTAGGGGACACATATGAGAGGAACTGTTTACAAGGCTGAGCTTGATTCAATTGCCTGATGCACCATGCATCCCATCCCATCCATGGTCGTTGCGCCTTCCTACGAGCTCATGCATGCCCGGACGTTATCCACGGGCTGTTCATGGTCAACCTCAGTGCATTTAAGGCCTTTTGTATCTGGTGCAATTAACGCCTGCCCGACGAGGACAGGCAATGCATTGCCACTCTACCGCATCACGCAGATCGTTGCACACTTGTAGTATAGATCGTAGAATAATCGTGGATCCATCATTGGACTTGGCTAGCTAGCTAGGAGTGAACATTTTAGGTCGTATATTTTCTTCTTCTTCCGCATTCTTCGTTTTTCTCTTTTTTTGCCATCTCCTTAATTCTCCCCGAGTACGTACGTCCGTTCCTGGGGTCTTCCATAGATCCGGGATCTGTTTCTGGCCAGCGGTTGGCTACATTTTGGTTAGGTGGGCCACCACGCGATATGGGACTTGATCTTTGGTCACTGCGCGGTGGGCCATGTTCTCCTTCGGGAGATAGCTATGTCGGTTCTTCTGCGGCGTCCGAATCTGTAGTACGCTTGTGGTCTGCAACCACGCAACATCTAATCATGCACTCTCTTTATGATCTCTATCGGAAAAAGGGTGTGGTCTTTACAATGCAATTCTGTCACCCTCCGGCCCTTGGTTCGACCAATGAATTTAAACTTTAAAAAGTGATGAGCTAAAAAGGGTCAGATGAGTACCAAATATGCACCTGGAGAATACATACAGACTACTTCCTCCATTTCTAAATATAAGATCGTTTAGGGATTTCAATACGGGCTACATACGGATGTATATAGACATATTTTAGAGTATAGATTTACTATTTGCTCCATATGCAGTTTATATTGGAATCTCTAAAATGTCTTATATTTAGGAACAGAGGGAGTAGAAGAAAACTTTAATAAGATCAGTACTACTCCGTGCTAACTATCATGGGACTTGTCTGCTTTAATTCTCCTCTCTCTAGAATGTACATGAAACAGCTTAATTGTATATCTCATAGTAACAAGAAGAAGCAAATATCCATCTTCATCCAACCTTGAAAGACCTAGATCAGCTTATCCCACCTTCTTTTTATTTTTCCATGCGGCAGTTGTGGTGCGGTGCACGGTTGTTGTGTGATGGTGCGACTTCTAATCGATTGTAGGTATCAGGATTCTCTTTTGCTATGTGGCACGGGCCATGCCCAATCTAGCCTGCTTGGTAGGGGGCACAGTGTCATGCCGTTGCTATGGGTACTTCATCAGTGGTGCAAGGTGAGCTGGGATTTTGCATCCCTTATGTTTTGCAAGTGGTGTACCTAGGGTGCTTCTCTTGATCGACCGTGTCTTCTCTTCTCCTCATGGCTGGGGTTATACCTGGCCAAACCTCCGGCCGGGCCGGGCTTCGGGCCGGGCCTAGCCAAGCCCGACACTAAAAACCCAGGCCCGGGCCCGGCCCGGCCCGGCCATCGGGCTTGTGTTTTTGGGCCCGAGCCCGGCCCGAACACCTAAAAGCCCGTCGGGCTTCGGGCCGGCCTGGCCCGGCCTTCAGAAAACTGCAAAAATGACGGGCCCGGGTCCGGCCCGGCCCAGCCTTCGGGCTCAAAAACTAGGCCCCCCGGGCCGGGCCGGGCCGGCTGGGCCGGGCTTCCCATGGCCAGGACTAACTGGGGTCAATGCTAGACATAGCTATGTATGTAGGGGTTGCTTTTGCGTCTTGTTCGGTGAGAGTTGATGCACATGAGTCCGCTTGCGGCAGAGTGCGTGACTTAGTTCTTGTTTATGTTGTCTATATGTATTGGCGGTGCGTTTTTGTCTACTAATATGTTTGTGCCTTTTTGGCCAATTTTTTTTCCTTTCGTCATAGTTTGCTTGGTTTGTACTTGTGGCATATGATTTTTATCTAGTTTTCGCCTAATTTCTTAGTAATGAAAATGTGGGGCTCCTTTTTTCAAACGACCAAGAAAGGCCCGATTCAACTATTCAATGAAAATGCGGAGCTCCTCGCTCCTACCGGTTGCTAGAAAGGAAATTTTCACGGTAGAGTCCAACAAAAGCACTATTGGAATACATAGATGATTAAGGTCTTTTTTTTCTGGTGAGAAAAGAACTCAGGTCTCCTCACAAAAAAGAAATGAAAAAGAACTTGAGTCTGAACCAAATTGAGTCAAAGTAAGTAACATGGGGCGTGTGTCGGCAGTGGCACATCGAAGTTCATTAGCACCATACGTCGACCTTTGTGTTGTCTCGGAAATCAACTGAGCTCCTTCCCTTTAGAAACACACGTAGGCCTAATAGACACGATGAAAGGTAGACAAGGAGCCCTGTTTTGAGAGAGAGAGAAAAAAAAGGAAGAAATGACATATGCCAGCCGTTAATTTCTATCCAAGTAAAAAGACCAGGAGCACAGGAGCCGCAGGCTAGACGCCAAGGAAGAAAGTGGATAAAAAAAGATGTACCTAGAACTAAAGTACGTCTAGATACATCCCCTTTTATCCATTTTGATGACAAGTATTTTCGGACGGAGGGAGTGGATGATTAAGGTCTTTTTTTCTGGTGAGAAAAGAACTCGGGTCTCCTCACAAGAAGGAAAAGAAAAAGAACTTAAGTCTGACCAAATTGAGTCAAAGTAAGTAACATGGGGCGTGTGTCGGCAGTGGCACGTCGAAGTTCATTAGCACCATACGTCGGACCTTTGTGTTGTCTCGGAAGTCAACTCAGCTCCTTCCCTTTAGAAACACACGTAGGCCTAATAGACACGATGGAACGCGGATGACGAGCCCTGTCAAACCTGAATTTTTCACAGTTTTGAGAGAGAGAAAAGAGAGGAAGAAATGACATACTACAAGCCGTTAATTTCTATCCAAGTAAAAAGGCCACGAGCACAGGAGCTGCAGGCTAGAAGCCAAGGAGGAAACGGTGAAGTTTCAGCGCCATAGCCGGCCGGGGTCGCCCGGCCGATCGGCGCCATTCGCCCACACTCTCCAGCCACAGAAGAGCAGGCGAGAGCGAGGCGCGGGCCCGGAAAAATCTGCCCGTCCACCTCTCCGCCAATGGGGAGGCGGCGCCCACGTGCCAACCCTTCCACGTCCCCCTCCCCCGCCTCCCCTATTTCTACCTCATCGCCAGCCTTCGTTGCGCCCACAGCTACCACCACTCTATCAGTCTATCCCGTTGGTTCTACTTGGCGTCAGCACGGCACCTGCCTTCCAAGTTCATCCACCATGGGCGACTCATCCTCGGCTTCCTACATCAGAATGGTATGTGTAGCTAGCGTTTATTATTTCTATAAGCGCCCATAGATCGGATGTGCATGGATGTCCATCAGGTGATGCTACCTAGCTAGGTTGTAATTAGAATCTTTGTGCGTTGCCATTAATTGATTGATTCCAGGTGCACCATCTGATAGAGAAGTGCATTTGCTTCAACCTCAACAAGGAGGGGTGCATGGAGGCCCTGGAGAAGCATGCCAAGATCAACCCGGTCGTCACTGCCACTGGTATATCTTCCTTACTGCATGCAAGTACCGCGAAAGCATATAGTATGGGGTGTATTTTTCGACAAAGGGGTTTTGCCCCAGCCGTTTGGGCAAAGCACATACGTCCTGACTAATTAGGTCTTCATGCTATGATGCTATCATATTTAGACGCATAAAAGGAAATATCTGCATGCTAGCAGCTTCAGCTCAAATTGACTTGATTCTTCGCAGACCACGTTTATTAACTGTCTGCACAATCTTTTGCCGGCGGGTAGATTACACTAGCTAGCTAGAATAGTGCTCCACTTCTTATGTCATTTCATGTGAATATATGTAAGACGATGTAAGAGAGGTGTGATCACTAAAATGGACCTTACTGGCAGTGTGGAAAGAGCTGGAGAAGGAGAACAAGGAGTTCTTCGAGTCTTACAACAGGGACCGCGTGGAGCGGAACATCGAGGCGGCGACGATGGAGCGGATCCAGAAGATGCTCTCCGACGCGGCTGCCTCCAAGACCTCCGACGACGATGAGGGCTAGAAGGCTGCTGCTTATGTCCAAGCTCATGCGCATGCATCACCTCTAGCTAATTAATTGTATGAATAGCATGTCTTCCGTTAATTGGATCCATTATGTCTAGGAGGATCGAATTTATTAATTGCACCTATCTCATAACAGACCAGTAGCTTGAAACCATGCATGCATGCAGTACGATCGACTACAAGGACTGGCAAGCAAGCATTTTAGTGTTTGTGTGGACGTGTACATATACAAATCACTGCATGGAATATTCAAGAGGACCCTACGTACGGCCCTGGGTCTTCAGGTGCTAGCTCTAGCTCTAATCTTATCACTGCTCATCCTTTAGCGACCACGTGGCAGTGAGTAAGTGTATATGCGTGTGGTGGTGTCTACACGCCGATCATATAAAAAAATGTTACTATCATGTTACGAAAAAAATTAAAAAAAGTTATTCTGAACTTAATTCAGAGTAAGAAATGAAAAAGGCGAGAGCATGCACACAAACATTTGCACTGAATCTTCGTGCACAGTTAACATACGTTCTCCGTCTGACATGATAATGAGTTAAGCAAATGTGATATGACAATGAGTTAGAACTTAGAAGGTGTGCCTCACACTTGTTTATGCCCTAACCAGAGTTATCGCTACTTCATGCATTGTTGTTAGTTTAAATAAATTGGATACCTAACAGGACATTCCTCTAATATAAATATATAACCAACCTTATATATTACTAAAAATAGCTACTAGTTCATGAGAAAATTAGTCAAGCAAAACAAATATTCCCATGTTTAACAAATTAATACAAAAAAAAGGTAAGATGAAATTTTGGATTGTGTATGACTCAGGTCTCATATGATTGTGTATATCTCGACTATTCCAAAATCCAAGTTTGCTTCGTAAACTCCACTATCGAACATTATTGGTCTCTCTAGTGACAAAGATATCAAAGATTCCATCCCTTGCTCCAATGAAAATAGTTGCAAGGCAGCTTTCACACGTTTGGCAAGTTAAAATTTTACTTTTAGTAATGCTAATACATATTTGTGACTTTAAAAATGCATAACACCAAGAAATGTTTAGCTAAGGAATCTATTATAGTTCAAAAATATATTATATATTCTTATTTCCATTTTAGGGAAGATTTTTTTCGAATAACCTTGATTTTCAGAAAATTCATGTTATTTACGTAAAAATTCTAGTTTATATTTTGACTCTGTTCTTCTAAATATTTAATGGAAAATATTTTAATATCTTTTAGTTTTCTATAAACAATTATGTTATATTTGCTTTCAAATATTTCTTTCTGTTAAAATATGCTTTTAGTGAACTGATCTTGTACTAAAATATGATATAAACACAAAGGACATGGCTTTGTTCAAAAGTTATAAGAATTATGTGGGTAATTGGGGGAAATATATCACAAATTAACATAATATTTAAAATATTTGGAACTTTACTAATGCATAACAATGAGAAATATGTAACCCAGTAATTCAGTGAAGTTAAAAACAATACATTTCTAAGAATTTGTTTTCGTTTTAAAACAATAAATTTCTAGATATTTGCAGCATTTTATCCAAATTCCAAATTTATAATTTATCCAGTTATTCTTCTAAATGTTTCCCATGTTTGTCTTGCAACATTTTGTAGTTTATAAATACGTCACAGTGATTTTTTTCTTGAACTTATATACATTAGGGCCATTGCTTGGTTAAAAACTTATTAGGAGACTTTAGGTAAATGGAGAAAGAACAATAGGATATTTTCGTAAATTGTTAATTTTTTTGGTACAATGCATAATAATAAGATACTTAACTAGAGAAAGCAGATTGCATTGTATTTAAAAAACCATTTAAAATCTGATTCTCTTTATCATATTACTGTTTCATATAAACTTTATGTTATATCACCAATATTTTTAGAAATTTCTAATAAAACTTATATGGTTGTTCTAGAAATTTCATTTTCCATAAAAAAAATCATAGTTTTTCTAATGTTTTTTATTTTATAATATTTTTTGAGGCATTATCTGATATGCACAAAAGTGTCATATTTTCGTTGAAACGTTATTAGAAAATATGTGGGTTATGTAGAAAAAATATAGGATAATGTAATATAGTATTTTAGTAAAGATATGAAATATTTTGAGACTTCATTAATGCATAATAGTAAGACATTTAAAGAATGAATTTGACAAAATTTAGATTTTGTTTTATTTTTGTCACCTTTTCCGGTTTTTAATTTTTTAATTATTTTTTCCCCATATTGCTTCCATTATCTATTTTAAATATTTTGAATGGTTATTCTAGTACATTTTTACTACGAAATATTAAGTATTTCTAATTTTTGTAAAACTATTTCCCATAAATTTTCTGTTTTTTTCTTAGTTTTAAATTTTTTTTTTCATGAATTGTTCTTGAACTTACATCTGATATTCAAATATTGTCATGTTTTTCAGTTATGTTTTCATTTTCAGGTCTCCATCATATAAATAGTCATATGTGATAATGTTCGTGACTTCCAAGTAAAATTTCACCTCACGTCCACATCGTCAAAAGAAGAAGAAGAAAAGTCTTTGTGTACTGTACTTTATGATAATGCTTGTATGGATTTCCGTCGATGCTATCTATGGAGCTTGATCTGGATGGAACACATGTCTAGTTAAGGCATGACCAATGAGCAATCGACACAGAGTCTATAAAGCACACATGCTAGTAACACTGCCTAGGATATTTCACTAATTTTATGCCTAATTCTTGATAAATGTTATCCTAAAAGTTTACTTTTATGCAATGTATGTAAAAGGGTGAGAAGAAACCTTTACATCTTTGGGCACTCTTATTTTTGTATCACAAACAATTGTGTGATATAACAATTTTATCATGTTATAGTAATAGTTTATTATTATACGAAATTAATGGTCAAAATTACATTTTGAAAAGAGTATCAGTGTCTACAACGTACTTCCATTTTTTCACAGAGAAAACGTGGTCCCTCCTGTTCCAAAATAATCGAAGTTATATGATTGTCCTAAGTCAAAACTTTTTTAAGTTTGGCCAAATACACAGATTTTTCTTTTGCGGAGTAAATACACAGAAATTTTTGTTATGATCTACTACATAGTACAATATTAATAACATATATAATGTGAAAATATGTCATATAACTAATCAAATGAAGCAAAATTTTGGTGTTGCAGATGTTGATACTTTTATATAGACTGGAGATTAACTGTTCATGTGCATCCTATAAAATCGCTAGTCCACGTAAGCGTACAGGATTGGGAAAGAATGTCGATGGATACTGCTGCCCGCTTTCCTTGGCCTGTTCCAGTGGTCGTTTCACTTTCTTTCCTGGCAGGGCGTGGGCCGAGCTGGACGTCTACGGCGTACGTACGCCTCGTTATACGAGGCGTGCACCAAGATTCCTGTGAGCGCGACGCCACTGGTCTCGTTCTGGCTACAGTGCTACTCTGCTACTCCTAGCCAGTGCATTAATGGCAACGCAGGCCGCATGGAGGGTTTAGACAGGTCACACTCCTGGCCTCATGACTGATCAGTCGTGACAAGGAGACCATATGCTTTTCTTCCAGCGAGATATGGTCAAAACAGCAAAGAATACACTAAAAAAACAAACTGCACAACTGAATCTGCAAGTGACAACAGGTTCGACACCCAGATTTCTGAAACTGTGCCGACTTCAACAGCTTCAGCTCAGGCTATCAGTCTCTGAAGTTCCACGAACAACACCGCCACCGGGGTTCAGGACTTCAGGCTGTGCTATGTGTCGTAGGACCGGGCGTGCTCGGGCTGGTGGGTGAACTCGTAGTCGAGGTGGACGAAGGCGCGCTCGATCTCGGGGAGGCTCTCCAGCTTCTCCTGCAGGGCCTCGCCGATGTCGTGCGCCTCCTGCAGGGGCATGTCGCACGGCAGGACGATGTCGACCTCAACAAAGTAGTGGGAGCCGAAGGTGTACGCCCGCACCGTGTCGATGTGCCTGACGGCCTTGTGGTGGTTCCAGCACAGGTAGGTGAGCTTCTGGAGGAACTCCGGCGAGGCCGACTGGCCGACCAGGGAGTGCACGTTCTCCAGCACCGTCATGGACCATGTCCTGATTGTGTAGATCGCTAGCTGCAAAGCAGAAGAGAGAGAAAATGCTTTCAGAATACTTACTACTATATATTACAGCTACTGTTCTACAATTCAGATAAACGCAGAACAGGGCAGCCGAACTGATAGGGGACTCGAATACTAAAATGCTTTATAGTTGACACAAGACAAACGGAAATGGCGTGTTTGCACTTACAATGATGGCACCAACTGGGTCGATCCAGCCTTCAAAATAGTTAGCAAGAAGTGCAGCCACAAGTCCAATAATGTTGGTGATGACATCAAAAAAGTGATCCTGTGCATATGCCTTCACAATTTCGTTGGTGAATGAGCGGCAATATATAACCAGCAGAAGCTTCACCAGCGTCACTGCCAGCATAATATTCACAACCCACATTTCCTGTTCTTTTGTCAAGCGGAATTCAGCTCCCTGAAGTACAGCATAAACAAAATTAGGCACTGATTGTCATTGCGCTGGATTACAATTAATCAATTTTCTCATTTGCTTGAGCTACTTTGCAGCATGATTATCTACTCTAAGATTAGTTGATTTACTGTGTAAGTTGCGGTATTAGTTCCAAGGGTGTGATTCAGTGATTCTGGTTACAAGGCTATAAAGAATAAACAGCTAACTCCAATGCAAGTACTTAACCATGTGCAACAATCAGCCAAACGTAGAGCAGAGAAACGCGCAAAACAGGAAACATGAGAAGAGAAGGACTTACATTCGATGATACCAATGACCGTATGGATTCGAGGATAATTTGAAGACCAAGTGTTGCCATAACAGAAGCAAAAACAAGTATTCCCTACATAACAGATAGTGGTAAGTTATCAACAAGAACAAAGAAATAACAAAAATAGCAATCACTCTATGGAGGAACAATACAAGAGGAAAAAATTTAAGGTCATGAAGTCTGATTGATTTGTAATTGTAGTCATGATTGATGGATAGTGCTACTGCTACCCAATATTGTTCTGTCTGGAGTTCCAAGGATTAAGCATACGAATACTTCGCAGGGGTGCCCATTTTTGGCACTGTATGTCATATAATCGCCATTTGAAGTTGCTTGGTTCACATAACAGGATAAATGAGCATTATAGAGCATAAATTTCAGTCCATGAGGAGAAAAAAGAGGTCACAGTTACTTCTACAAATTTTGTACTCAAGGCTCAGTTGAGTAATGCTCATCGTCTTTTGGGTGCTAATTTAATTTGTCTATTTGAATTAATATTGACTTGTGCACTATTTTTGTGAAACTACTGAAGGAATATTGAAAACCAGGAGTAAAGGAAAATGTATTGATTATACGAAAATCAAATGGATCAATAAACGTATGAACAAACAGGCCAAATGAAAACTCACCAAAGGTTGCATGCGCCTTTTACCAATTGGGTACCTGTATGGGTTTGGTGTTTGCATTGAAAAGGCAGTAAACCACAAAATAAACCCGGACAACAAGTCAAGTAGAGAGTCCAGTGTTGAAGCAATAATAGCTAGGGAGCCACTCCTTATTGAGGCATAAACTTTTGCAGCAAAAAGAACCATGTTCGCTATGTTAGATAATCTGATGGCTAATGTCTCACTTTGGGCAATTTTCTCACGTTCTTCCTGCATGTAGGATAAAACGCAGGGATAAAGGCATTGCTTCAGTTTGATATAAAAGTTCTGTAAATGAATCTGCTAAGAAGTTTTATTTCATGTTACAAACCTTGGATATCCCAGGAAGGCAACCACGGTCTGTCAGTGTATCCATTTCATCGAAACCTTCCAACATCTCCAACTGTTGTTGGTAGTATTCAGCCACAACATCTCCAGGCCCTTGAGCTGTAAAAATAATTAGGCATTGCAAGTTTGGATATCAGATTCCAACAATAAGGTTCATACAATTAGGCAATACTGAGTCCACAGAAATCCATAACAAATATATATTCTAAGTTCCTAAGAATAATTCGATAGAGAAGTCGACACTGGCATGAAGAATGAATACTTTGAATTCTGAGATGATAATTTCCACCCCCATTTGCAAATTAGACAATATATATGAACAGAAGTTCCCTTTCACTCATATAGGCAGTGCAATACTCATCATCTATCTGCTACTCCAATAAGAATTAAATTTGCAATAACCAGTTGTAGTATAAGCCACACAATCATTTCAAACAGAACCATGATGCCACATGCCCACATCCATATAAGTACAAACATGCATACCCCATTCCCTGATTATTTTAATTATTTTATACATGAATGGACTGTACTAATTTAGTATTGATACCCTGCAGTCCAGCTAATTACTCCCTCCGTTCCTAAATATTTGTCTTTTTAGGATTTTAAATGGACTACCACATATGGATGTATATAGACATATTTTAGAGTGTAGATTTACTCATTTTGCTCCATATGTAGTCACTCGTTGAAATCTTTAGAAAGACAAATATTTAGGAACGGAGGGAGTACAAAACAAAATTTAGAGGATAGGACAAGTCGCCAAGTCCTGAACTGATTCAGTTAAAGGCGAAACAGAGAGGTCCAGATCAAACCAAGTCACAGAGCAGAGACACCCAGATAGAGTATCAGGCATGACTTGAAAGAGACGGACGAGGCAGACCTAGCACGCCGAGGCAGTCCTGGAGGCCGCGCGACGGCGGATTCTCCTGCTGCGGCCCCTGGCGCCGGAAGCCGTCGAAGTTGAGCCGCCAGGGGCGCTCCCCCACGCACAACCCGTCCCCGTCCCCTTCCCCTTCCTCGGCCGAGCGGAGGAGGAAGAGCTCCTCGCCCTGCTCCCCGCTACCTCCCGCCGCCATTCCCTCCGGCCTATCGCACCGCAGCCCACGAGACGGCGACGGACCCCTCTCAAGCGTACGCAAAGCGAGATTGCACTACGAGCCGCGCCTCGGAGGTGGGATCGGAGCGGAGTAGAACACAAGTTCGGCGACGGCTGCGAGTTGCGAGGAAGAAACGGGCGCCGCCGGAGCCGCCGCCGTGGTAAGGGAGGAAAGCGGCAGGGCACGCTGGACGGCGGTGATTTGACGGGATTTTTGATCCGGCGGAGGCCCAGGGGCCTGGTTGCGGGCCCTTGCAGTTTTGGACCGTCCCGGCCGGACTCCAGGGAGAGCAGTCGGGCCACAAGTCGCGTGTTCAATCGAAGGAATCGGATGCTCCTTCTCCCAAAAATGGAAGCAGTGGCCGAATAATTCGGAGAGGAGTGTGGAAATTCGAGGCACACACTCAACGAAAATTAACTACGCCTTGGTGAGACATACCAGAGACAAGTGCTCCTCCTTGATATCATGCTCCAAGGAGGAATGGATGCAGATTCGTCAAGAAACTGGTTGAAACAGACAACTCGTATTTCCGGAACTTGCAAAATGGAATCGAACTGCGCTTTAATACTTTCTTTTAGGGCACTTCGCTTTGGTGCTACTACGAGGCAAACACCAAGGAGATGTTTGGTCAATTCAGTCACTTGGATGGAATGCTATCTGGTCAAGTCAATTTAGAGGTTGTGGGAACCTGCCCGGTTTGTGGTACTGCTGATGAGGACACATTTCACACTTCCTGTACATGTATAAATGCTCTACGGCTTTGACAAGCATTGGCCTGCGAATGGGACCTGCGGATGTAACCAAAGTCCTCCCCTCGCGCGAGGAATGGTTCATCCAATTAGTCTGCCGCCTAGAAGAGTCCATGAGAGTCAGACTTATAATGCTCCTATGACGAATATGGTATGTGCGCAATGAGCTTGTTCATGCAAAGCCTGCACCGCCCCTTGATGTTTCCTGTAGATTTTTGGTGAGCTACCTTGTATCCCTTGAGTCCATTGCTATGTATCCATGAGCAAATGATATCGACCGAACCTTAATGGTGAGATCCGACCTGTTGTTGCGGTCCGATCTTTCATGGTACTCCACCTCTAGCAGCAATAGCCTCTCGCCCGCGCACGTGATGTACACGAATTAGAGGGTTTGAACCTTGCGGCTCAGCACGAGAGAAACAATCCGAACAACGGCACCTCACACGCAAAACAATTTCCTCGCAGAAATTGATACAAAGAGGTTTTCTAAAGCTACCTTAAAAACTTGATACGGGTATCTACCCTCGAAAACATATCTGTCTATTTCATAAAATATAACCTGACCTTTTACAAAGCCGTACTATGCCTATTTATACTAATACTATTAGTATAACTGACCCAACTAACAAGGATTAACGACACGAGCTTTCCCAAGAATTCTGGACTCTTATTTGGTTTAAACTAAATTGCCTTTTACATCTTGGCATGCACCAAAAAGACCTGCTAAAAATAAAGTTTATATCTCCTACTTGAACGCTAGTTAATTTGGTTTTGCTAGCTGGTGCCCCCCATCCTGATTCCTTTAAACACCATCGCTTCAACGTGAGAAATTTCTTGCTGCGTCCAATGCTTGATTGGTCCGGTGGCCGTAGTCTCCCAAAGAAATAACCAACGCGATGTATTCCTTTTAAATCTGAAGCAAACTCATGCACATGTATGTTGATCAAATTCATGTGATCGATGGTCATGGCACATGATCTCTCTCTCACCATCACATGGGTGTGAAAAAGCCTAATCCAACGGCCTTCCTCCTTCAACTGAAATTCATAGCTTAACTTACTGAATAACGATGCGCTCGTCATCTTCTTCATAGTGTCGTGAACAATCCGATGCACTGAATACCACCTGATATCGACCGAACCTCAATGGTGAGATCCGACCTGTTGTTGCGGCCCGATCCTTCACGATACTCCACCTCTAGCAGCAATAGCCTCTCACCCGCGCACGTGATGTACACGAATTAGAGGGTTTAAACCTTGCGGCTCAGCACGAGAGAAACAATCCGAACAACGGCACCTCACGCGCAAAACAATTTCCTCGCAGAAATCGCAACAAAGAGGTATTCTAAAGCTACCTCAAAAACTTGATACGGGTGTCTACCCTCAAAACATATCTGTCTATTTCATAAAATATAAACTGACCTTTTACAAGGCTGTATTATGCCTATTTATACTAGTACTATTAGTATAACTGACCCAACTAATAAGGATTAACGCACACGAGCTTTCCCAAGAATTCTGAACTCTTATTTAGTTTAAACTAAAGGGATAAATATATTTTTCATCCCTGAACCCTCTTGAAGGTATAAAAATGGTCCCTCAACTCTAAAACCGATAGACATGTCCCTCAACTTTGAAAACCGGATTAGTTTGGTCCCTTGACTCAACAAAAGTAGTTTTGGTGCTTAGTTGGTGGTGGTTTTGACCCGGCATTGCCAACCTGGCAATCTTCTTCCTTCCCATCTTTCAGGTCAGCTGAGCATTTCGTCGAGCAATTGGCGCGCGCCAAGAAACAGAAGAAGAAGGTCGACGTGGAGCTTGCGGCGCCGCAGTGCAGGAGGCCGGGGAGGTGCGGCACAGCGAGGATCGTCGGTGACGCGCACACGCCAGCACGCATAAACTCTCACATGACACCCACCAGCACGCACTCACTCGCACAGCACAGGTGCACACGCACACAGAGACGCGCGCTGGCAGAGGGAGAGAGCACCGGCGGGTGCTCCCGTGATCGTCCGCGCGACCATGGCGTAAGTTCGGAGTTGGTTCGAGCGCGGTCGTGGCGGCGGTTCTCCGTCGGAAATGAGGTAGGCGAGGAGCTCTGGGGCGCGGGGTGGCTCTGGCCAGCAAATTGTAGCGCTTTTGATTATGTCGGACGATGAGGGCGAGCTCTAGGTGCTCTCACGTAGGCGGGCGACTGCACGCCGTGCGTTGCGCCCACGGGCACTGTACCGAGGATGTCCGCGGCGGGTAGAGGACGACTTGGGCGCGGCCTTGGGTCTCCTGCGAGGCAGGCTTGCTCCAGGAAGGAGCGCGAGATGCGCTCGAGATGCGCGGGAGATTGAGGTGCTTGGCCTGCGTGCATGCGTGCGGCGGCCAGTCGAGTTCTTTCACGGAACACAAAGTGCAGACTAGCTGTTGGAGTCTGGATATTGATTCTAGCCGCAGGCACACGCAGGTATACGTTCACGTACGTATTGATTCGGCCCGTCAGAAATGCAAGCGAAACACAGCAAACATGCTGATCCGATCTCGCCGAGAATACACACGCACGCAACGTGTTGCTCCCTGGACTGCACCTTACACACCGCTCCATATGATCCGATGCGTGGCCAACGCCGTTAGTGGAGGTGCGCGCGGATGGCATCCTGTCCACAAGGTCAGCGGCGTCGCGCCGGGCGCAGGCTGCAGCTCGACGGGCCGTGCAACAGGGAGGCCAAGTCACTCGTCTGCCAACGCCACGCCCTGGGTCGCCGAGCTCCTCTGGCTGCTCGAGTGCTTCATCTCTGCCGCATGACCGTCATGGACGACGCTGTTCGGGTTCTCATCCGACCTCGCCGCGCTGGCGTATTGGCCTATTGGGGACACTTGGTGACGTGGACTGTGTTTCGAAAAAAAATAACATGGACTGTGACGTGGCTGTCAAACCTAGGTGACGTGCCAAGTTTTGGTCAAAACCATGTCCACGTCAGATGGAAACCACTCGAAGCGGTATGAGGGATTAAACTAATCCGGTTTGAGAAGTTGAGGGACTATGTTTTGCCGATTTTTGAATTCAAGGACTATTTCTATACTTTCGAAAGAGTTTAGGGACAAAGAATATACTTACGGAAATATTAACGCTCACACGTGTGGGCGTTAGCCATCTCAACCACACGCCTCCATCGCCGTTCAGCAGTATCTGCACGAATCTTGGCACGTTTTGGCCGATTTTATGTGCCACGTAGGACAAGGCGCGTGTGTGGTGTGTGACATAGTTCGTCCACACGCCGGTTGCCCCCCGCAGTCAGCGGTTGCCACTCGGGGGTGTGAGGTGGAACTGCTCTGCGCCCGCACGCCACACGCCGACCGTGGTTGACGTCAAACACGTCACGCACTTCGCCCCCCTCCCCTCACGATTTCATTTACTCCTCCCTTCAGTTACTCACACAACCCACCTCGCAGTTCAGTCGATTGGAGGAGAAGACGAGAGAAGAAGGCGACGGCGGAGGCGGAAGAGTCGACGGCATTCGCGGCCGTCGGTGGTGCTCGCCGGACCGGAGCGTCTTCGCCGGAGCGCCTACAGATTGAAGGTAATGCTCCCTCCCACGCTCAAAATCCTTGCCTGCATTTTCTCCCCTGCCCTTCGTGTTCGATGCTTCGCTTGAGATTCATCGAGATTCAGGCAGATTCGCGATGCGCCGGCGTTCCCGCCGGCGGCGGAGTCGTGTGCTTGCCGTTTTAGGTGGCATTGGGCAGTTTCGTCGCCGCCGCGGTGGCGGTCACGCCGTTGTGGTTCGGCCTGTCCGGAGCCACATCCTGATTGTGCCTTGGGATTGGGCCGTCGTTTTTATGTATGATAGTTGCGCATTGCTTCGAATTGCCATTTGCGATCAGTGCGGGGAGAATTTTGGTGATGAATTTCAAGTCATGATAGTTGCCATTGAACCCTAGATCTAGGTAGTTATTTTTCAAAGTGAAGTATGAATGCAAACATGGTAGTTTGAGTAACTATCTGCACCGTATGGCAACTAATTTCCTGATTGACTGTGATAGTTGCCACAAATTTGTTTTCCATGTGGCAACTAATTTCGCGCACAGGCTATGTCTGTTGCCACGCTGTAGGCATGGTAAAGTGTAGTAAATAGGTAGTCATTGCAGTTTCAGCAACCATGTACACTGGATGGCAACTAATTTCCACATGAACTGTGTCAGTTGCCACATATATGCTTTCCATGTAGCAAGTATTTCTGTGAACACACTATGGCTGTTGCCATGTTGTAGGCAGGATAATGTGGGAAATTCACTGTACTACAGACCCAAATTTGTGTTCTGCTACGCTGACTTGTGGCAACTGACAGGATAATGTGGCATGGCAAAGTATAGTAACTAGGTAGTTTTGTTAGTTTCAGCAACTATGTCACTAGATGGCAACTAATTTCCACATCAATTATGTCAGATGCCATATATATGCTTTCCATGTGGCAAGTATCTCTCTGAACACAGCATGTCTGTTGCCATGTTATAGGCAGGATAATGTGGTAAATTCATTGTACTGCAGACCCAGTTTCGTGTTTTGCCACGCTGACTTGTGATATCTGAACATATTTGTCCGTACTAAATGGCAACTCATTTTTAATATGAGGTCAGTGTGTGCATTGCAATTTCAGGTTGTTCAGTAGATGTTTTTCATCGCTTTTTTGAATTCTGTGTTGCATTTTAACATGGCAATTTCAACCTAGCACATTTTGCCATTGAACACATGGCAAGTCATTTTTGTATGAGGACAGGGTGTGAGCTGCCGCATTTTATGTTTGTGCAGTGGAAGATTTGTGCCTTTCTTTCGTAATATCTTGTGCTAACATGGCAACTTCAACCTTTTGTTTTTAAGTGCATTACGATCTGTACATTTTTCAAATGAAACAAATGTGCTTAATTGCCACATTTATGTTTTCGACAATCATAGGGGTGTGTGTGTGTGTGTGTGTGTGTGTTCATGTGATATTTGCCTTCACTAGTTGCCATTTCAATCGAGCCCATGTGGCAAGCACATTCTGTTAGGTGGCAACTGCTTACTTCCTACATTTCATTTCCACCATGACAATTTGGTCTGTTCTTACCTCAGCAGAATGGCTCGCGGCGATCATCAAAAGATGATGATTTCATGGATGCACCACAGCAGAATCAGGCAACTGGATGGAGAAAAGACGGTGATGAGGTAACTGTCCACACCCCTCCTCCTCCTGCATATGTTCTTGGATGCCACCTCGAGCTTGTAGTCGTCTGTTATGAAGTAAAATTTCATGACAGTGAAAACATGGCAACAAATGACCATTTGTCTGTTTTGCAGAAGAAGAAACGTACTCGCAATAGGGCCTCGCAGGAACGCCTGACTTCATTGACCGACAAATTTACCGACGATCAAAAGGGAGCTGCTGCTGAGATGGGTATGCAGGCTCTGATGGATGTCCGGTGCAAGAATCTTGTCAACCCTGTATGCGACTGGCTTGGTGAGATTTATGACCCCGCCTCCAGGGAATTTGTGATTCCGGGACGTGGAAGACTGCCGTTGGACGAGGAATTCGTGTTCTGCACTTTGGGTGTGCCCCGTGGAGAAATCAAAGTCTCGTATGAGGTCAAAAATAAGATCAAGGATACGTTGTTCCCCCGTTTGTTTGCTGGGTTGGAATCCATGCCGAACACGACTTTCCTGGCAGATTCGCTGCAGGCCATGACAACCCATGGCGAGGTTTTAAAGATGAAACTACTCATGTACCCCATCTCAGCTGTTTTCGCGCCGACCACTTCTCTCCACCCAAGCAACAAATGCTTCCCTATCCTGGTGAAAGATCTATCTTTACTCAACTATTTTCCTTCAATATTTTGGCTCCGATGTCATGTGTAAGCTAGTCACTGCCAGTTTTTTTTGATGTTTTTCCATTTGATTTCTGATGCGGCAACTCGTTGGCCTGAAAATTGTGCCGTGCAGGCGAAACTGAAAGATGTGAAGAACATGAATTGGTGTAAGTTCATTGCCGACTTTCTGCATGATGCATTCTCAAACAAGATGTACCAGAAGGGTTGTCGACTGCATTTAATGGTATTTTTTACCAGTCCTTTTGTGAACACTCTTTCTTCTTCTTTTCTTTTTTCATGCACTTCAACTTGATGATTGTAGGAACATATATTAGCCTGTTTTTGTAAAATACCATGATGGCAACTGATATTTCTTTCTTTTAAAATTGTTGTACATCAGCTCATGTACATCGACTGTCTTGATCTGTCCATCGTGGATTTCACTAGGACAGGAGGCCCGCCACCTACACACAAGTTTGTTGTTTCTGCGTGGACTTACGATGCTGTCAAGGCTGTGCTTGCTGCAGACAGGGTAACTGATACCAAATATGGAAAACTATAGGGTAGTTCTGGTTCCTTTCTCTACACGACATTCTTACAAATTTTTGCGGCATAACATATGAAAAAATGCTCATGTGGCAACAGTCTGTGGCTAACGAGAGATGACTAGCTTGTTAGCCATGGCTGTCTGCGCATGGTACCCATGTCTCAGTCCACATGGCAACTCTGTCATCCGTGCTGAAACTTCTATTCTCGTCTTCTTTTTTGTTGTATTTGCAATACATGAACTATTAGTCAGTGTTCATCATTCTCTCTCTTACATCCTAGCTATTTTTTGGTTATTTCTAGCTGATGGCCAAGCATGCTATAGACCACAGCATGTTTGGGGGGCCTCAAAACTTTGGAAAGTGGATGGACGTGCACTCAGGTTCGTCTTGCTCTACTGAGGTAATCAAAGATATATATATCTATGGTTGCTTTGGATTATTTTTGATCTTGTGCAAGTGACTCTAATATGGTTGGTTATTGCTGCTTCTTGTTTCGTGCACAGGCGAGGGCACCTGTTGAGCATCTAATTGGGCAGTTTGCATCTGGAATGACCAGCTTTCTCGGGAAGTTGGTTGAGGGTTGGACGTCCCTTAATGGCTCTGACAGCAATGCGGTTGCGAGGTAGTTCACTACATTTTTTGTAGAACGGACACATCAGCCAACTGGTTGCCATGGCCGGTACAACTACAATAGTTCCCAAGAGCTTGCTGACACACAAGATGAACTAGATGGAGACGCTGCTCTCAACAAGGATGATGACGATGACATGGAGAATGTGCAGCACGACACCGATGATGATGAACATGTTGAAGTTCATGCAGGTGGTAAGAAGGGCAAGGATGCACTAGATGCCCCCCCACCGGAGAAAGTCAAAGAACATACAATTGCGAGAGGCGAGGGGGTGTTGCCCTCAAAGAGGGGGAGGGCTCCAGAGGATGTTGTGTAGGGTTCTCCTGGCAAGAGGTCTAGGACCGATCTTGTAGCTGCTAGGAGGAGGTTCGACTTCTATTTTAGTGTTTTGTTTTGTCTATATTTTTTGAACAGACTGACCCTTTTTTGCATTTGTTTTGCTAAGCGCGGCAATTAGTTTCCTGTCTGACACTTGCCACCTTTTTTAGCCTCCATCTTATACGTGCAGTGAGGCGACAGCTGGTGGACGAGCAGTTACGAAGAAATAGGCACCAATGCCAACCCGTGTTTCTGCTCGATTGAACAAAGGTGCCCCCATTGCTTGTGACACCCCTTCCACCAGGTCATCTCCTCGTACGACGACGTCCAACACTGGGGATCCTGTCGTGTTGCCAGACATGAGAAAGCCAGTCAAGAAGTAGGTTTTCCCTGTTCTTTCATTGCCATAGTGCTATATTTTTGATTTTTCAATGCATCTGTTTAGCTTGCCACATGGGCTACTGTCATCAGTCCCACATGGCAACTGCTGTTTTTCAATGATCTCATTCCTTTTTAACTGCATGGCAACTCCTGCTTGTTTTTTGCATGGCAACTGCTATCTAGGCCAAATGGCAACTCTTATTGTACCTACATGGCAACTGCCATCTTTCCATTGGCTTGTGTGCTCATCCCATACCTAGTTTTGAAATTGCATTCCTAGCAGATCAGACATTTTTATCATTCTTCAAGTTGGCTAGCATGGCAACTCTTGCTGGTTTTGCATGGCAACTGCTAACTATGCCACATGGCAACTCTTATTCCACCTACATGGCAACTACCAACTTTCCACCTACTTTTCATTTTTTAAGATTTCTACCATGGCAAATTTTTTGTGCATTTCTTAATACATTTTTCATGTGCTTTATTTTTTGCAGGGTGAAGAAGACTACTACACGCGCGGCCAAGCATATCATTAGGGACCCACTCGAACGCCTTCATTCAAAGTTGTCAACAGGTGGCAACTCAGATGTTCATGAGGCGCCAGTCAACGAAACTGCTACTGCACCCTCAACTGTTCCCACTAACTCTGACGCAAGTGGCCGACCATCTCCGCCGGTTGCAGATGTGCAGGCTACAACAACAGGCATCCGTACATCGGGGAGTGACGAGTTGGTATCTTCCAGGACTGCTGAAATATTGCCCACTCTGCTGGCAATGAAGGATGCTGTTGTGAGCCATGCCACCCCATCAGCAAGCGTTGAAGTGGACGCCCCCGAGACCAACCTAAGAAAGGAAGATTCCCCCTCATCTGACACGGATTCCAAGCGTGTGTGTGGTGGCACTCCTGTGTCCACGATAGAAGTGGCTGAGGCGGCAGTTCATAATGATATGCCATCTACAGGTGAGAGTCTTGGCACAACAGCTCCAGCTCCTGGTGGTGCAGATATTGCTAAGGCGACTGTTTTGCGTGCTGGTCTTCCACCTAGGCGTCGTAGCCCCCACAAGCAATCAACAGACATACGCAATGCACCAGCTATAGCTAGGAGCAGCAGAGATGAGTCTGGTTATGTTCCTGCGTGCACACTGTTCCCACCACCTACCAAAAGCAATGTTATGGAGAAACTGGAAGACTGGAGTACAACTGATGCAGGTGTCAAGCCGGGCACGAGTGATGGAGGTGAATGTCCGGAGCAGACTGCGCCTTTACCCGCAGTGGAAAACCCTAGCTTAAATTTGCGCACTTCCAAGCTCCCAGTCAATGTTGGTGTCCCCTACAGCCCAAACAAGAAGATTGTCAAGAAAGCTGCGGCTGATACCGCTGACAACACGCCCCGCCCTACAAATAAGCCCGATGATTCTACAGGGGCTGATTCAGATATGTTTGTTGATCTTTCACCCTTGGATTCTGCCCCGCAAGTTGTTCGCGGTCCGGCCAGTAGGCATGAGAGGCACCCAATGGCCTTCATCCCACCGAGCTTTAGCCTTGGCATCAGTCAAGATTAACCAGTGGTGCAAGATCCTACGCCAGTTGCCTTTGCTTTCCCGGGAGGCATGCCCGCAATGATGGCGCAACCAATGGTCGAGGGTAGGAAGGCTGTCAAGTTCGCAGAGCCGATCGTCCAAGGTACATTTCTTCTGCGCTTATCTTTTTCTTGTATACATCTATGTAGTCTGACTTTTGTCCCAAGCAATTTTTTAGGGGTTCTCACCTGTGATGGCAACTGTTATGTGATGACATGGCAACCGGATTTTCTGCATCATCTTACCTACATTTTTGTTGCCATGCTGTATTTTCCATTCAGCAACCACATGGCAACTGAAGTTGATACAACATGGCAACTGTACTTGTTCTCACATGGAAACTACAATGTCTATACATTGCAACTGGATTTGCTGCAGCATGTCACCTGCAATTTTGTTTCCATGCTGCATTTTTCATTCGGCAACCACATGGCAACTGGAGTTGACACAACATGGCAACTGCAGTTGCTTTCACATGGCAATTACAGTGCAATACACATGGCAACTGGATTTGCCTCCACATGGCAACTCCCCACTTTTTGTACCTATTTCATATCATGCACCTTTTCTCTTCGCACTACATTTGTTTTGTTTTCCAGGTATCCTAACCCACTTTTTGATCCTTGCAGGCACCCCTGAGGAGATTTCGCCGTCACTTGATGAAGTTTACCGCAGGATTGAGGAGGCAACATTGCAGAGCAGGTCCTCACAAGGTCAGGGGCAATCAAGTTCCAACGTGCCTGCTGAGACGGTATCTGAGGATACCATTAGAAGTGCCACCCCTGGTTCTGTGAGGCAGCAGAGGGTAGTTCACCACCTCCGCGGATGACTACGAGCCTGAAGTCAAGGCCATAAAGGAGCAGAACCAGCTGTACGATATTGTCAAGCGATTTGGAAATGCGAGGGCCAGCAGCAAGCACATGAAGGAGCTGAAAGCGTAATGACCACACCACGTAATCTCTCATTTTGCTTTGCTCTTTTTACCATTCATCTTTTTTCTACTTTCTTTACATGATCCTCTTACATTTTAGTTCTTCTTTTTTTACTTAGTAGACATGATTCTTTCATGTTATATCATTTTCATACAGCTCATGTTTGGACAGAACCAAGGTCATACAATGCGAAGCGACGTACATCGACCTGGGTGATCTTGCCGAGTCTGTGAGGCCACTCGGTAAAATGTCGACGAATGTAGTTGCATGTGGGATTGACTTCATCAACAAGCATATGGATATGTCTCGTGATAAAACAATCATGCATTACAGTGTGACCTGCAAAATATGGGATGGTGACTTCCACCACAAAATCCTGAGGAAGCATTTTGCTGCGCACGATGAATTCAAGCTCACAATGAAGAAATGTGTGAGTACTCCTTCCTTGTTTGCACATTTTTTTCTCCCATGATATGTTTTTTTGCCAACAGCTGCACTCTGTTTATGTGGCAGCTGTTTTCATGTGGCAACAGCTGCCATGTAAATCGACTTTTGATTTGCATCCCCGTACAAACTATGTGGCAATTTCAAAGTAAAATACAGGTCAACTTTGTTCATACATGGATGGCAACTTCTTTTAACTACCCACTATAACTAAACATTCTACGTGATTCTACTTTTTGGCCCCTTGCTGTTTTATGTCACTCATGTGCCTCTTACTACAACTGGTGATATCCTTAGACGTCATTTTCCCAAATACACCATTTTCTGTTCTTCATGTGAACTCTGCTTCTTATTTCCTTCATTTTACTTGCAGGTCCTATTCCCCATGTTCCAGGAGCTTGCACCACATGACCCACACGACAGTGCGGTCACCACTACGCGATCTGCCTTGACCTAAAGAACCAACGTTTTGAGGTGCTTGATTCAATGCGTTCGGCAGCTGATGCAGACCTTACTATGCATGCTGAATAGTTAATCAACAACCTCAAAGAGACATGGAACCGTCACTACGAACACTCAAAGGTCCAGATCAGACATTTTCCAATTGAGTACATGGCGACTATGAAGCAAGGGAACACGTAATTTGCTATCTCTTTCTTCATGTGCCCTTTACACCAATCCTAACTCTCTTTTTGTTACATCCGAATTGAAGTTTATCATTGTTATCTCTGTCCTTTTGCGAGTTCACCTGATTCTTTTCTTGCGCAGGATGGACTGTGGCTTTCACACGTTGGAATACCTTGCAAAGTGGGAAGGTAGACTGGTTCCTGTCGTCACAGCTGCAATGGTCGTTGAGCTCCAGAAAATTTACACATGGAACTGGTTGACGAATGAAGATTTCAACAAGTGGTCCGGAGCACGTGAGTTCATAGAGGAAGCTGTCAAGAAAGTCACCAAGAAGTACAAGTGATCACGTGGTGCTCCATACCAAACGCCTACCTTACATTCTGTTGCCGAGGAATGTAAGGTACTACCTTTGTTCTTTTCAAAACTATGTCTGTGTGCTATGTTATGACTGCAACCGCACGTAGCCTAGTATGTAGTGGTGGTGTGTGAGTGACATTTGAATATTTTCTGTAATATATATGTGGATGTGAACCTATTTAGGCGTGACAGCAGATATGTTTTATGTTTATCATTATTATTATGCTTTCATCGTTTGTAGCACCAGTTTGGTGTTTCGAATGCGTCTATGATGTTTTAAATCATGGCAAATGTAGTTCATCAGACATGGTTAGTGAAAGTTATCGTCATTTTTCATTTGGCTGTTTGCTTCTTTTTTTTTCATCGCTAACTGTACCGGCTAGCATGGTAGTTTGATCATGTAGCTGTAACCTTTTTGCGGTTGATGCACGTTACGCTTTTCAACTTGTTTCCCATAGATTGCACACAACACACTATGTGTGACTAAAATGCATTGAATGAACACGGAAATATACGCGATGCAGAGTCATTACAAATAACATGGCATATTTCAGTACAACTAACATGGCAGATTCAGTACAAACAACACGGCAGATTCAGCATAAATAACATGGCAGATCCAGTATACTTAACATGGCAGATCCAGTATACTTAACATGGAAAATCCAGTATAAAATATCATAGTATAAAATAGCATGGCAGATTAACTACACATAACATGGCAGATTAAGTACACATAACATAGCAAATTAAGTACACATAATATGGCAACTGCAGTTATCCATTCAATGCATTTTCCTTCAACTTCTGATGCCCCTCAAGAGTCATTTTCCCATTTATTTTTTTTAGAACATCTAGATTACAAAATAAAATGTCACCAAGGACCATGTCACAGTGCCCCAATGTTGCTTACGGATTGCCCATCCCTTTCTTTGTTTTCTTGTGTTTTGCTTGAATCTCCAATCCCGATTTGTATCTTATCTCTTTTGGACGCCCCTTTGTGATGGAACGGGGTGGGTTCCTGACCTGGGTTTGTGTGCTTGCTATTCCAGATCCTATCTCCGAGTTTTCATATGATGGCCCCGTGGATGAAGGCACACTTGATGTGCGGGGGAACCTGTGTAAGGCTTTCTCAACTTTCCTATTCTTGATCTCATCAAGCTCTCTTTTCAGGGCCTTTCTGTGTTTTTCTATGACTCTCGCTATCTCATCACTCTTGCACGCTTCATCAATTAGCTTAGCATAGTTCTTTGTCAACACAACGCGCCTCACGGCTTCCATAGTTGACTCTGGTCTCTCGTCATGCACAACCAAAACTGTGTTTGTTGTCTGCGGCGCCAATGCGTCGTCAGTGTCCCAAGTCCATCGCCGCCTTATGAAATGGCGGGGCATCCGTGTCACCGCATTCATGTCCATTACTTTTAGTATGTGACATCACACAATGCCACCCCGTTCAAATTTGCAGCATTGGCAATAGTATTCGCCTTGGCCTATCGAGGCTTTCACGAAGTAGTTCATTCCTTTGTCCGGGTCTTCAGGTTCTGAATCCGACATGCCCAAAATAGAACACACCTTGAACGTATGTTCGTCCACCTGGAAAGCCGTGAACATGCTGGCACGCTTTATTTCTTCCTGGAATCTGCAAGTTTTGTGTGTTTTTTTGTTAAACTATCGTGTGCTGTTTTTGTAGCACCTTATGTTGTCGTGGCCAGTAGAAGTACATTTCGTTTGAACATGGCAAATATAGTACATTAAACATGGCAACTGTAGTACATTAGACATGGCAACTGCAGTACATTAAACATGGCAACTGCAGTTCATTAAACATGGCAATTGCAGTTCAGTAAACATGGCAACTGCATAACATTTTCAACTGGCATTGTCATTTCCATACCAACATACCCAATGGAAGTACAATGCATTAAACATGGCAACTGCATTTCATTAAACATGGCAACTGCAGTTGAGTAAACATGGCAATTGCATTTCAGTAAACATGGCAACTGCAGTTCATTAAACATGGCAACTGCATAACATTTTTAATTGGCATTGGCATTTCCATACCATCATGCCCAATGGAAGTACAGTGCATTAAACATGGCAACTGCATTTCATTGAACATGGCAACTGCAGTTGAGTAAACATGGCAAACAGTAGTTCATTAAACATGGCAATTGCAGTTGAGTAAACATGGCAAACAGTAATTCATTAAACATGGCATCTACATATCATGGTTACTCCGTACTCAATGACTACTTTTCAAGAAATGATCATTTTCAAATAAGCTTTTCAACTGCATCGCATTCTATATGGCACCTACTGCCTTCATGCTTGTGCAAATAAGATTGCAACACAACTGACTTACTTGTTAAAGATCTTGTTGGTGTATATCTTGCTCATTTGCCTCTCTATCGGTAAATATGTTAGCAATTTTGGCTGCTTTAGCGTGGTGTTCGCTTCTTGATGTAGCTCAGATCCCAGTATTTTTTGTTGCAAAGCTGTGTATTGCTTGGCAAACTGTAGCAATGAGTTGCCAGGGCTCACGTGCCGCTTCAAAACAGCATTGAACCCCTTGCTGCGCTGCGTAGTCTGCAGAAACGGGAAGAAGCACTGCATGAAGTAGGCCGGCACCCAGTACATTCGCTTCTCCCGCGGGCTAGCAAGAGTCTCGTTGTCTTGGACTTGATATGTTTCAATCATGGCCATCCAGCTCCTTTCAAACTCCTCCACCGTCAAGCTGTGGTCCATGCACAGCTCGAATGCCTTGTGCAGCTCTAGACGGTCAGCAAAGAATGGTCCTAGCGTCTCCTCAGCCTTCTTTATAATGTGCCACCTGCAGTGCCTGTGCACTGCCAACGGAAAGACCTCCTCTATGCCTGCACACATGCTAAAATCCTGGTATGTTATTATGTTCATCGGAGCAAGTCCATCCATGCACTCCAAGAAGGTCTTGAATAGCTAAGTGTACCCATCCGTGTCTTCGTTCTGAACAATCCCGCATCCGAACTGCAACGACTGATTGTGGTTATTTATTCCTATGAATGGAGTGCATGGCATCTTGTACATATTAGTGAGATATGTCGTATCGAATGAAATGTAATCTCGGAAATGTTTCTAGGCTCTTCTTACAGGACCATCCACCCAATACATGTTCCTGACACGGTCCTCATCGTCCAATCTTATCCTGTAGAAGAAATCTGGATCTTCCTTCGCTTTCTCATTGAAGTAGGCCATTGTGGCCTCTATGTCATCCAACTTGCTATCTCTATGGTACTTTGCCTTTAGGTTTGTGACGTCAGCTGGTATATAGGGCATGCTACTCAAAGTCCCTTTTTTGCTGTGGATGAGTGATAGTATCTGGACCATTCTTGATGGACCGACGTTACAATCATGTAGCAGCTTTATGAATTTCTTCTCGAGGGGGGTGAATCCTCTGTGGGCGGTCAGAAATTTTACCAGGTCGAACTTCTTTATGAGTTTGTGGTTATGCTCATCAAAATATTCAGTGACCACCCACTGTGCTCCATCTACCTTTAGCTTACACCGGACAGGGCATTCCATCTTGAGAATGATACCTCTCTTTCGTTCCGGAACGACAGACGCAACACCTTTCCCCTTCTTGTTCCTTCATGCCTTGTGGACCTCATCTCACCTCTGCTGTACTCGTTAGTTTTCTTAATTTTCCTATGGTATTCGGTGTTGACCGCAAACCCACAAAACTTTGCATATGTCTGGTAGAATTCCTTTGCTTCTGCGAACGATTCAAATCTCTGCCCAACGTACGGTGGCTAAGGTACCATGATCTCTGATTGCCCACCATCTTCATCCCCTTGTGCTTCGTCATCAGTTTCATCATTCACTTCAGTATAGGTGGCAGTTTCATCTACTTGAGTGTTGCTAGTGCTTGTGTTCAAAGGTGTGCTTGTCGGCATTGCTGGAATGATTGCCATTTCCGACTCTGACTCGGCATTGTTTGCGGCATGATTGTTGGCTAGTTGGTGGAACGCGTCTTCCATGCGCTCAGAGCTCCCCGCAGTAGATGTCCCCGCGCCGCTGTTGATTGTAGTTAAAGGCCCTATAATAAAAAAAACAGGTACGAGCGTAAGATTTTGCTTGAATGACATGTTTATCGTAGCACAGTACATCAACTGCAAGTGATTTGGCATGACATCATTCAAACAGCAAGCCGTGAGTCTGCATGTGGACATGCATTGCAACTATAGTTCTCTAGTCATGGCAGCTATAGTCCAATAAACATGGCAACTACTATTGCCAATGCATGGCAACCAACTCCTTTCAGTACCAAAACTTGGATTCTATATCCATGGCAGCTGCAGTCCTACATACATGGCAAATACTGCTGCCAATACATGGCAACCAGTATATTCTAGCATCAAAACTTTGTATTCTAGGCTTGAGCTCACTAGGCAAATGCGATCAATCATTAGTGCTGCACACATGCTTTTAGCAATTGGCAAATCCCGAAGACAATATATGACTCATTGCACACGACCACTTGTTAGCGTATTTTGTTTGATTTTTTCCACCATCACTGCTACAAATCTTCTTTCCCTCACATGCTATTCCCACAAAACAAATGCAATGCTGTTTTGTGGTTCAAATTCCCTTACCTTGTTGTGCCGCATGTGCCCATCTTGTGTGGTCTGTCACACCGAATTGACGTTCTCTATCTACAATATGTGAAGCTTGCCATGAGACGTTTGCCGAGGTAGCACCACCGTAATAACCTGTAATCATGGTAGTAGTTGGTCAATGCATGGCAACTGTAGTTTCTTCAACATGGAACATGCAGTGGTCCAACCATGCCACACAGATTTGTTCACACTTGCCATCCACGGTTGTTTGTACATTGCAATCACATTTTGATCATACATGGCAACTACAGTTTGTCCTAGCATGGAAACTGCAGTTGTCCAGGCATGTCAACTGCAATTGTCCAGGGATGGCAACTGCAGTTGTTCAGGCATGGCAACTGCAGTTGTTCAGTCATGGAAACTACAGTTGTCAACTATACTCCTTCTGCTAATTCATCGTCTGCAACTTCACTTTTTATGGACTCACATGTGTATGACGTCGATGGCAGGTACATGGGTGCCGCCTGATGCCATGTGCTGCATGAAGGTTCTGCATTTTTCCCGACATAACTCGTGAGTCTTTTGCCATCCTTTGCAAGTTTATGTTTCATGTCCACACCAGTATGTTTCTTTTTCGTATGCGTTACCTTGATTTGCCACATTAGCTAGTTGAAGTTGGTTGCCCGTACATTTGTCAATGTTAGCGCCATGTGACTGAACTTGCCATGGTGCCCCCCTGAGTGTGTTTTGGTCATAAGAACCAGCGAAAAATGACAGTGTAGGACATAAGTAGAATGTCATCTTCATCGTCGCGAACATGTCAAATGTTCTTTTCTTTGTTATCATGCATCATACCAATGCCTGCGTACTGCTCTAGTAGTGGCAGCAATGGCCCTACAGAAATGAGTTGACTGTACTCTGCTGCATCCCAAGGGGGCGTTTCTGGCCTTTGAGAAACCCAAGGATCAACACCATCTTCGTGATTCATTCTTTCCGTGTTTTGTTTCTGCCAATGTGTTCTCAATCACTGCATGAACAAGAACGCATCAACAATCCGCAAAAAATGTATTCTTCTACTGTTTGCATGTAGAAGATAACACGACAGCCTTATCACATTTTCATGCGTAGGCAACCAACACATCATGGCAAGTAGGACATGCACATCCACTCTCTTTTCTAAAATCTGGGTGCCAGCTATCCTTTCGATTCGATGGCAACAACCACTACAATAGGATGGCAAGCAACAGGTTAACATGGTGGCAGTTAACGGCAATGATAGGTGGCAACTGACGTTAGACACAAGTGGCAACTAATTTTCCTACCCCCTTTATTCCAAATTTCTCATTTCTCTCCCTTTTTTAGGGATTCCTACGCATCCATTCATTACCAACTAATTGCACCAAGCAAACTAAGAACTTAAGCTTAACTCTACCGTAGTACATGGCAGATCTGGTGTATGCTGCTTGGAAAATGTGAATACACAGAAAACCATGTAGTGTTTTGCCCCGATAGAGTGGATCTAGTCGCCACCTTTGTTGGTAATTTTGCAATTTCTACCCAGAAGAAGGATGAGAAGCAGTAGGAGATCGGAGATTCACCTGCTTTTAGCTGGTCATCTTTGGAGGGTGGGAGTGGGGGGAGGGGGTGTGGTTAGCGGTGGGAAGGCCCTACGGATCTGCTCTGGTTGCCATGGCTACCATAGAAGGCCGGCGATGGAGCTAGGGGATCAAGAGGTGGGAGACGATGGCGGCAGTCGGGACTGGGGATCGAAAGGAGGCCGGGATGGCTGGGTCGTGCGGGCAGCGTGGTCGTTTGGCCCGGACGTGTGGGCGGGTTTGCCACACACCGGACGTGCGGGCTATGGCTTTGCGTGCCCGGACGCGGTCGTGCGGGTGGGTTCCTCTCCATGCCACACGAGGCGTGTGGCACAACCACCCAATACACCACACGTGTGGCAGTTATCGGGACCCTATACTTATCCCTAAACTAAATTGCCTTTTACATCTCGGCATGCACCAAAAAGACCTGCTAAAAATAAAGTTTATATCTCCTACTTGAATGCTAGTTAATTTGGTTTTGCTAGCTGGTGGCCCCCATCCTGATTCCCTTAAACACCATCGCTTCAACGTGAGAAATTTCTTGTTGCGTCCAATGCTTGATTGGTCCGGTGGCCGTAGTCTCCCAAAGAAATAGGGAAATTTTACGGTGCATCATAATACACCAAATCACGTGTATTATATGGGCGATCTAACGGATTAGAATAACTGGGCCTTTTTGAGCCCAAGGGTATTTTCGACCTAATTTTTTTTGTACCTTTAATCGGCCCAATTATGTCCAGGGGTATTCTCGTCCGAAATTTTTCGATTACATTAATTGCATTAATAAAACACTTCATTATAGAGGTCCAATCATCGTGCGTACTCTTTTGAAATTTGGTTCAAGCGGTTCGTCCTCTCTCCTCCTGCCGAGCCCTAACCTCGGCGCCCTCGATCGCTGTCGATCGCCTCCGGCGCCCTCGATCGCCGCCGATCGCACTCGTCGTGTCACTCCTTCCTCCTGCTCCTAGTCTCCCTCCCCCTCCATCACAAGTCACCCCACTCAGGTCGCGGCGCCGGATCTTCCGACGAGCTTCCCCTCCTTCCCCGAGCGGATGCCACCTTCCCCGACCTGAGAGGCCACATCATCCTCATCGACGTGCATCAACTTTTTCATGCCGGATATTCGCTGTAAGTGCCTAGCCATCTCAAATCTTTGTTGGTCCCTTATGCTTATAGTACCAATAGGGGCCGGATTTGATTAGGGTTTAGGATATGTCATGTGAGGTTTAGGGTTTATGGTTTCAGAAAGTTGTGACAAGATTTCGATTGAAAGGGAGTGTAAGTTGGATTTAGCTATGACATGTTGATGTAGTTAGTTAGGGTTTATGGTTTCAGAAAGTTGTGACAAGATTTTGATTCAAAGGAAGTGTAAGTCGGATTTAGCTAGGACATATTGAAGCACTTAGTTAGGGTTGTGTGCCATGAGAATTTGTCAGCAGATTTGGATTCAAAGAAAGTTATTTTGGATTTAGTTAGGAGATGCTTTTGAATTGAGTTTCCAAATATTTTGGATTTAGCTAGGAGATAATTATTTTTGTATGGAGTTTGGAGATATTTTCGACTTAGTGAGGAGATAATTTGGATTTAGTTAGGTGATAATTTTGGATTCAGTTAGGACACAATTTTGAATGGAGTTTGCAGATAATTGATCTATCAGGGTGGATCTATCAGGGGACTTGAAAGATTCGTGCACTTTGGATTTAGTTAGGAGATCATCAGTGACAACAAGTACAATCAATTAAATATTTCTGGATTTAGTCAGGGAATATTTTACACTTACTTACAACTTTTGAAGGACTGAGTTTGGTACATGAATCCGATATGAAAAATTAAATAAATTATTTAAGCAGAGTATTGCATAATTATTATGTATGCTATCCATCCGTAACATTGACTATCTATTTTCGTTGGCAGCATAACAACATGGATGATAAAGGCACCGATGGCAAAAACTTGGGGAATACAGGCAAGGATGACAAGGACATGGGTGATAAACGAAACAAAGGCAAAGGAATGGATGGTATGCGCACGGATGATAATGATAATGAGGATGCATGCAAGGATGGCATAGCCCTGGATGATGTACACATGCAAGGTAAAGGAATTGATATTAAAGGCATGGCTGGTTCAGATCTGAATGAGTGTATGTAATACATAGAGATTGTGAAGAAGACTTCCAGGACTGAGGAAGAAGCCTACATGTTCTATGTAGGCTATGCGATAAAAAAGGGTTTGGTGTTAGAAAGGATGATATGAAGTATATGGGTCCGGGTCTGAAACAAAATGCATACAGAAGGACATACAAGTGCTGCAAACAAGGATGGCGCGCCCTTAAGCACTTTAACAGAGATGATAGAAAAAGAACACCGAGGGATCTTTCTCGGTGTGGGTGTCCCGCTCTTTTTCAGGTTAAGCTACAAGATAGTAGTGGCCTCTGGTTCGTCAAGAATTTTGTGGACAAGCATAACCATCTGTTTGTCCCTGCTGACCTGATTCCCTACTTATCGGCTCATCATAGAATGACTGACGCACAAAAGGCTGATGTCATCGAGTGTGCTGTTGGTGGATTTCGAACACATCAGATTATGAATGTAATGGAGAAGAATGCCGGAGGTCCCGACAAGCTTGGATTTGTAGATCAAGACCTATACAACCATGTTTCAATCCAGAAGAAGCGCAAGATAGAAGGCAGTGACACTAGATATTTGCTCACCTATATGATTGCACAGAAAAAAGCAGACCCGGAACTCTTTTTCAAATACACAAAAGACAAAGAAGGCCATTTGAGGAACATATTTTGGGCTGATTCGCAATCCCGGATTGACTATGTTGCCTTTGGTGGTGTCGTGGTGTTCGACAGTACATACCGGTCTAACAAGTACACACTTCCGCTTGTTCCATTTGTTGGTCTGAACCATCACCGCAGCACAGTTTTGTTTGGGGTCGGTCTAGTGTCAGACGAGACAGTTGCATCATACCAGTGGCTTCTTCATGTATTTTTGGAGGCAATGTCCCAGAGGGCACCCATTTCAGCAATCACCGATGGGGATGGTTCAATGGCTAAAGCAATAGCTACTGTCTGGACTGGAAAAGATCATCGTTTGTGCACGTGGCATATCGAGGAGAATATGGTGATGCACCTCCGCAAGAAAAAGCTTGAGGAATTTAGGGAATTCATTTACTGTCGTTGGAATGTTGATGAGTTTGAGAAAAGATGGGAGGCTTATAAGGTTCGGTTCAAAATAAAACCAACGGGGAAGAGGTCGTCATGGGTTAACAGGATGTACGAGCTACAACACAAATGGGCTGCTGCGTACACAAAGGGTAGATATTTCCTAGGCATGATGAGTAATCAGAGGAGTGAGTCTCTCAACTCAAGGCTTCATGTGCACCTGAACAGGAAGATGCAGCTTGTTGATTTGTTGCAGCATGTTGAGCACTGTGTATCCATAATGCATAAGAATGAAGCAGCATTAGACGCAGTAGCAACACATACGATGCCCTTCACTAAGCTGAATGCACACCCTCTGGAGATTGCTGCCTCTTATATTTATACAACTGTGATGTTTCCAAAGGTAAAGCGTCAGATTGTCGAAGGGACAAATTGGAAGGTCGGACCGGGTAGCATGTGATGGTTTGGTCGTGTTTGGAGTTTTGCACAGAGCCCCATATGATAAAGTCCCATATGGCAGGGATGCTACATAATTGCAAGGCAAGGAAGGTAAGGATGCTAAGGACTTGCATGCAAAAAAAATTGGATGCTGAGGATCCCAATGACTTGGAAGGTAAGGATGCTAAGGACTTGCATGCAAAAAACTTGGATGCTGAGGATCCCAATGACTTGGAAGGTAAGGATGCTGAGGACTTGCATGCAAAAAACTTGGATGCTGAGGATCCCAATGAATTGGAAGGCAAGGATGGTGTGGACTTGCATGCCAAAAACCTGGATGCTAAGGAACCCAATGACTTAGAAGCTAAGGACAGTGAGGAGTTGGATGCAAAAAAGTTGGATGCACAAGGCGTGGATGCTAAGCCTGTGGATTTTATATATCACGTGACTTGTCTGTTTACAGGAGCAAGACTAGATGATGCAGCTTGTAAATGTAAAAAGTTGGAAAGTCAGGATTACCCCTGCGCACATATATTCTGCGTTCTGGATCATCTTGGTGTACGCACATTTCCAAAAAAAATTTGTCAAGAAAAGATGGACAATGCATGCCAAGCTAGCATTCCCTTCTTCGAGGACTGCGAATACTCATGTATGGTCTGATCACATGAATAAGTATCATCAACTATGCAACATGGTAGTGACGCTTTATTCACAGCCGCAGCTAGCGATTCACAGTCAGAACAGGTGATAGAGCTCCTCCGGAGTATATTGGTTGATGGAGAAAAAACTGATTTGGATGAAGGCCATAAATCGTTTGTTCCTTTGCTGGCATACTTCTCTACTGCTCGCGGATGCTGCACTGATGACATGGAAAATCCAATCAAAATAGTTCCAAAAGGGAGACCAACTACCGAAGAATCGAACAAGAGGATTAAATCCAAGCATGATAATCCCCAAGTGCAGGGAATCATCGCAGCAATTCCCAAAGGTGGAAGTGATAAGTATGGAGTGTCGAACCCACAAGGAGCTAAAGGGAAGATCAATATTCTCTCAAGCCCTATCTGCCACTGATACGACTCTACGTGCACCGAACGTTTGCTTCCAACTAGAAACAAGAAATAAACTGTGTTGTGGGTATAAAGAGGATAACTTTGTATGATACCGGAGAGCTAAAATGTAAAAGTAGGTGCTGTTATCATAAGGTTAGAATATATTACTAAATAATGTAAATAGCGAGTGTGAAATAATGGTGGATCGGTGTGCGGAATTATCCTAGGCAAGTGTTACCAAAACCGGTGATCACTATTGCAATTTCATATGAGGGAGAGGCAAAAGCTAACATACTTTCTCTACTTGGATCATATGCACTTATGATTGGAACTCTAGCAAGCGTCTGCAAATACTAAAGATCATCAAGGTAAAACCCAACCATAGCATTAACGCATCAAGTCCTCTTTATTCCCATACGCAACAACCCCTCTTACTCGGGTTTGTGTTTCCGTCACTCACCAACCCACCTATAAGAGAATCATGAACGTATTGCAACACCCTACAGTGGGAATCCCTAACGCTTGCGCGACACAGAGGGCACCATAGGACAGCATCAAAGTGAAACATACAACTCAGACCAATCTAGATCATCAATCAACCCAAAGACAAAAGATATCTACTCAAAACATCATAGGATGGCAACACATCATTGGATCATAATATGTAGCATGAAGCACCATGTTCAAGTAGGGATTACAACGGGGTGCGGGAGAGTGGACCGCGTAAAAGAGGTGAGGATGGTGATGATGATGGTGATGCTGATGAAGACGATCACCATGGCGATGATTCCCCTCCCGATGGCACTCCGGTGCCACCAAGAGAGAGGAGGAGAGGTTCTCCCCCTTGTGCTTCCTCCTTCATGGCTTTCCCCCTCTAGTCCTTGGCCTTCATGGAGATGATGGCCCCTCCGAGATCCTCCTCCATGGCCTCCGGTGATGATGGCCCCCTCTGGCAGGGTGCCAGAGAGGGACTAGATTGATTTCTCGTGGCTACAGAGGCTTGCGGCGGCGGAACTTCCGATCTAGATTAATTCCCAAAAGTTTCAGTATTTATAGGAATTATTGGCGTTGGTTTCACGTCAGGGGGGGTCTCCGGGCCGTCCACGAGACAGGGGGGTGCGCCCCCCCTAGGGGTGCGCCCTCCTATCTCGTGGGCAGCCCAGAGCTCTTCTGGCCCAACTCCGATGCTCCGTGGTCTTCTTTTGGTCCATAAAAAATCCTCAAAAATTGGCACGCCATTTGGACTCCCTTTGGTATCCCTTTTCTGTAAAACACAAAAACAAGGAGAAAACAAAAACTGGCACTGGGCTCTAGGTCAATATGTTAGTCCCAAAAATCATGTAAAATGATATATAAATGCATATAAAACACCATAGATGGGTAATATAATAGCATGAATACTTCATAAATTATAGATACGTTGGAGACCTATCAGCATCTCCAAGCTTAACTCCTGCTCGTCCTCGAGTAGGTAAATGATAAAAGAAATAATTTATGAAGTGTGAATGCTAGTAGGTGCACAAGTTTGATCAATGATAATTTCAATCACCTTTTCTAGCATCAATATGTTTCATAATAGTAGCTTATCTCATAAAACTTTTCATGATCAAGTAACAAACTATTCACAATGTCAAGTATGGTTCAGAAACTTCATTGAGAACTAACAAACTATAATTTCAGTCATTAAAGCAATTGCAATTTATCATAACATCAGAAAGAGTCAAGAATAGAGCTTTTCAACAAGTCCACATACTCAACTATCATATAGTCTCCTACAATTGCTAACACTCACGCAATACTTGTGGTTATGGAGGTTCAGCCGGACATTGAGAAAGATAGGGGCTTATTGTATTGCCTCCCAACATATTCACCTTTAGGTGATGTCAACAATAATAGCCCATGCTAATTTACATCCAATTGGATATATATATCACGATCTTTCAAACACGAGGAGCTTGCCAAAGGATAAAATGATAAAGGGAAAGGTGAGGATCACCTTGACTCAAGCATAAAGTAAAAACATAAAGTAAAAGATAGGCCCTTCACAGAGGGAAGCAGAGGTTGTCATGCGCATTTAGAGTTGATGCACAGAATCTTAATGCAAAAGAACGTCACTTTATATTGCCCCTTGTATGTGGACCTTTATTATGCAGTCCATCGCTTTTATTACTTCCACAACAAGATCGTACAAAGCTTATTTTCTCTGCACTAATAAGTCATACATATTTAGAGGGCAATTTTTATTGCTTGCATCGATGGCAACTTACTTGAAGGATCTTACTCAATCCATAAGTAGATATGGTGGACTCTCATGGAAAAACTGGGTTTAAGGATATTTGGAAGCACAAGTAGTATCTCTACTTGGTGCTAGGAATTTTTTTAGCATGAGGGGGAAAGGCAAGCTCAACATGTTTGAAAGGTCAATGACAATATGCTTTAACTAAGATGTCGGAAAACATAAACCATTACATTGTCTTCCTTGTCCAACGTCAACTCTTTTAGCATGTCATACTTAATGAGTGCTTCACAATCATAAAATATGTACAAGATAATATATTTGTATGTGAACCTCTCTTTCCTTATTACTTCCTATTAATTGCAACGATGACCAAAACTACGTTTGCCAACTCTCAACAACTTTTATGCCTCATACTTTCTATGTGTGAAGTCATCACTAACCATGTTATAAGCATATGAAACATATAAAAAATCAGATTTATGACATTCAACTTATTCAACAATTTACTCAAAGGATATACATGAAGCACATGAGTAAATGACAAACTACTCCAAAAGATATGAGTGAAGGACACTGAGTAGTCAAATAATTAACTAGCCATGGAAGGGTTCCCCTTTTCTTATTCAATAATCAGATCCAATGATTTTATTCAAGCAGCAAGTAAAATTGAATTAAAATGGCATTGCAAGGATAGCACAACTCATGTGAAGAAGCAAAAACTTAGGCTCAACCGATACTAACCGATAGTTGTTGAACAAGAGAGGTGGGATGCCTACCGGGGCATCCCCAAGCTTAGATGCTTGAGACTTCTTGAAATATTATCTTGGGGTGCCTTGGGCATCCCCAAGCTTGAGCTTTTATGTCTCCTTAATTCCTCTCATATCACGGTTTCTCTTTTTATCATAAGCTTCATTCACAACAAACTCAACAAGAACTCGTGAGATAGGTTAGTATAAACCAATGCAAAACCTTATCATTTTATACTGTAAAAAATCACTTAAATTATTATTCATCATTGCATAATAAATGTCTCTGAATATTTAATACTCCTATCCTCAAATAGAATCATTAAACAAGCAAACATATGCAAACAATGCAACCATAACAACAATCTGCCAAAACAGTACAGTCTGCAAGAGTATCAATACTTCCCTATCTCCAAAAATTATGAACTAAAATTCCCACTGTAATAAATTTATCAGATCTTAATATGCAAAAATATTCAACATTATACCATTCTCTGACTTTTCTAGGGAATTTTTTGCAACAGCGGTAAACTTTCTATTTTCAAACAACAACATGTATACTAGCAAAATAAACATGGCAAAGGCTATCCTTGACTTTTTTTTATTGAAAATAAAGATGCAAAACATTAATCTAAATACCATCAAGCAAATACTAATAAAATAAAATGATGCTCCAAGCAAAACACATATCATGTGGTGAATAAAAATATAGCTCCAAGTAAAGTTACCGATGAACGAAGACGAAAGAGGGGATGCCTTCCGGGGCATCCCCAAGCTTAGGCTCTTGGTTGTCCTCGAATATTACCTTGGGGTGCCTTGGGCATCCCCAAGCTTAGGCTCTTGCCACTCCTTATTCCATAGTCCATAGAATCTTTACCCAAAACTTGAAAACTTCAACCACACAAAACTCAACCAAACTTCGTGAGATAGGTTAGTATGATAAAGAGTAAACCATGCACTTTGGTACTGAAAAAGACAAGGTTCATAATTGTTTTCACACAATTATTACTGTACCATATTATTTCTACAATTCATATTGAGGAATATAAGCCATAGAAACTTGGAAACAAGCAAACTATGCAATGAAAACAGAATCTGTCAAAAATAGAACAGTCTGTAATGATCTGAACAATAACCATACTTCTGATACTCCAAAAATTATGAAATAAATTGGTGGACGTGAGGAATTTGTCTATTAATCTTCTGCAAAAATAATCAACTCAAAAGCACTCTTCTGTAAAAAAATGACAACTAATCTTGTGAGCACAAAGTTTCTGCTTTTTACAGCAAGATCACATTAACTTTCACCCAAGTCTTCCCAAAGGTCTTACTTGGCACTTTATTGAAACAAAAGCTATAAAACATGATCACTACAGTATCTTAATCATGTAGACACACAAAAACAGTAAGGATAAACATTGGGTTGTCTCCCAACAAGCGCTTTTATTTAATGCCTTTTAGCTAGGCATGATGATTTCAATGATGCTTGCATAAAAGATAAGAGTTGAAACATAAAAAGAGCATCATGAAGAATATGACTAGCATATTTAAATCTAACCCACTTCCCATGCCTAGGGATTTTGTGAGCACACAATTTATAGGAACAAGAATCAACTAGCATAGGAAGGCAAAACAAGTATAACTTCAAAACTTTAAGCACATAGAGAGGAAACTTGATATTATTGCAACTCCTACAAGCACATATTCCTCCTCATAATAATTTTTTCAGTAGCAACATGATAACAACTTTGTTCTCATACTCAATTGGAACCTCTTCCGAAATAGTGGAATACTAACTAAAGTTGACACTCTTCCAAATCCACTTTCATAAATATCGTACAGAGATTCAACACCCTCCAAGATAGTGGGATCACTAATTCCTAAAGTTGACACTCTTCCAAACCCACTTTAAACTATAGTATTATTCATACTCCAAAAGATATAAGTGAAGTTCCTGGAGCATTTTACCATTAATATAGACTAGCCAACATACAAGATCAAAATATATAAGTGAAGCGTATGAAGCATCCTATAAAACTATACTCAAATGATTTAAGTGAAGCACAAAGAGCAATTCTATAAGATCATACTTAAAAGATATAGGTGAAGCACATGAAGCATTCTGTAAACCAATGAAGAGCTAGCTCATACTAGCATGATTCTTAAAGAAAAATGCAAACACAAAGGACACAAATCATGTGAACAAAACAAAAACCAAGGTATACCGATATTTGTTGAAGAAGAAAGATGGGATGCCACCGGGGCATCCCCAAGCTTAGATGCTTGAGTATCCTTTGAAATATTTACTTGGGGTGCCCTGGGAATCCCCAAGATTGAACTCTTATCTCTCTTTATTCTTCTCACATCGGTAACTCCTCGTTCTTGAAACACTTCATTCACAAAAACTTAAACAAAAACTTGTGAGATCCGTTAGTGTAATAAAGCAAACTACCACTTTAAGGTACTGTAATTAACTCATTCTTTGGTTATATCAGTGTTGAACCTACTGTATTCCAACTTCTCTATGGTTCATACCCCCCAATACTAGCCATAGATGCATCAAAATAAGCAAACAACACACGAAAAACAGAATCTGTTAAGAACAGGACAGTCTGTAGTAATCTGGAAGTTTAGTAAACTTCTGTAACTCTAAAAATTATGAAATAAATTTGAAAATCTGAAAAATTTGTACATAAGTAATGTGAAAAAAGTTTCAGGTCCATTTTACTTTCTAGTAAAAAATGTAAATTCATGCACTACAACCAAAGTTTCTGTTTTTGTTCTGCACATAGTAAGCAAGCAATCTTATCATACTAAAACCAAAGCTTGGCACAAAATTTTTGTAATACAATGGATATATACAAGGGGATAATTATTTACAGAGAAACTTCCATGAAAAAAATTCTACATTGTTTCCGTGAGCATGAACACAAGTGCTCAAGGTCGACCCTCGCTTCTTCAATGCATAACTTTCCAATCACTTCTCTTTTTGAAAAACATTTTTAGGCATGAGAAGCAAGTAAATAATTTTTTTGGTATTTTCATTCTTTTTAAATTTTTTTGTATGTTTCACCCACAACTAAACATGAACAAAAAGGAAAAACAAAATCTACTAAGTAAAGAAAGCAAACAAGCACACACGAGAATATCAACCCCACGCTATTGTTCCCCGGCAACGGCGCCAGAAAAGAGCTTGATAATCCCCAAGTGCAGGGAATCATCGTAGCAATTCCCAAAGGTGGAAGTGATAAGTATGGAGTGTTGAACCCACAAGGATCTAAAGGTAAGATCAATATTCTCTCAAGCCCTATCTGCCACTGATACGACTCTACATGCACTGAACGTTTGCTTCCAACTAGAAACAAGAAATAAACTGTGTTGTGGGTATAAAGAGGATAATTTTGTATGATACCGGAGAGCTAAAATGTAAAAGTAGCTGTTGTTATCATAAGGTTAGAATATATTACTAAATAATATAAATAGCGAGTGTGGAATAATGGTGGATCGGTGTGCGGAATTATCCTAGGCAATTGTTACCAAAACCGATGATCACTATTGCAATTTCATATGAGGGAGAGGCAAAAGCTAACATACTTTCTCTACTTGGATCATATGCACTTATGATTGGAACTCTAGCAAGCGTCTGCAAATACTAAAGATCATTAAGGTAAAACCCAACCATAGCATTAACGCATCAAGTCCTCTTTATTCCCATACGCAACAACCCCTCTTACTCGGGTTTGTGTTTCCGTCACTCACCGACCCACCTATTAGAGAATCATGAACGTATTGCAACACCCTACAGCGGGAATCCCTAATGCTTGCGCGACATGGAGGGCACAATAGGACAGCATCAAAGTGAAACATACAACTCAGACCGATCTAGATCATCAATCAACCCAAAGACAAAAGATATCTACTCAAAACATCATAGGATGGCAACACATCTTTGGATCATAATATGTAGCATGAAGCACCATGTTCAAGTAGGGATTACAACAGGGTGCGGGAGAGTGGACCGCGTAAAAGAGGTGAGGATGGTGATGATGATGGTGATGTTGATGAAGACAATCACCGCGGCGATGATTCCCCTCCTGATGGCACTCCGGTGCCACCAAGAGAGAGGAGGAGAGGTTCTCCCCCTTGTGCTTCCTCCTTCATGGCTTTCCCCCTCTGGTCCTTGGCCTTCATGGAGATGATGGCCCCTCCGAGATCCTCCGCCATGGCCTCCGGTGATGATGGCCCCCTCCGGCAGGGTGCCAGAGAGGGCCTAGATTGATTTCTCGTGGCTACAGAGGCTTGCGGCAGCGGAACTTCTGATCTAGGTTAATTCCCGAAAGTTTCAGTATTTATAGGAATTATTGGCGTTGGTTTCACGTCAGGGGGGTCTCCGGGCCGTCCATGAGACAGGGGGGCGCGCCCTCCTACCTCGTGGGCAGCCCGGAGCTCTTCTGGCCCAACTCCGATGCTCCATGGACTTCTTTTGGTCCATCAAAATCCTCAAAAATTGGCACGTCATTTGGACTCCGTTTGGTATCTCTTTTCTGTAGAACACAAAAACAAGGAGAAAACAGAAACTGGCACTGGGCTCTAGGTCAATAGGTTAGTCCCAAAAATCATATAAAATGATATATAAATGCATGTAAAACACCATAGATGGGTAATATAATAGCATGAATACTTCATAAATTATAGATATGTTGGAGACGTATCAAAGCGCGAGCGGATGAGAGGAAAAAAAGCAACGAAGTTAGTGCAAATGTTTATCTCATTGTTCATTTCCATACATGCTTACAATGTTAATATGTTCTCTCTTTTTCTTCAATTTACTCAGGAACAAATCGGGGAAATCAAAGGTCACAAGGAGGAAGAAGCGAAAAGAGAAAGACTCAAAGACAGAAGAAGACATAGACTCAGATACAAAAGAAGAGGAAGATTAAAAAAAAGCAACAAAGTTAGTGCACATGTTAATCTCATTGTTCATTCCCATACATGCTTACAGTGTTAATACGTTCTCCCGGAGAGTGTCATGTTTTTCTTCAATTTACGCAGGAAAAAATCGGGGAAATCAAATAGCACAAGGAGGAAGAAGCAGAAAGAAGAGACAGAGTCAGATACAGAAGAAGAGACAGAGGCAGATACAGAAGAAGAGACAGAGGCAAAATATAGAAGAAGAGACAGAGGCAAATACAGAAGAAGAGGAAGATTCAGGTACAGAAGAAGAGGAAGATTCAGATGCAGAAGAAGAGGGAGATTCAGATGCAGAAGAAGAGGGAGATTCGATGCGGAAGAAGAGGAAGATTCAGATGCAGAAGATGGTGGGCTGAGGAGGGCTAGGAAGAGACCATTGGAGGTTGCAGAAGAGGATTACGCAAAACCAAACAAGTGGGCATTAGCACAATTGTGCGTACTTAAACATGTTTTCAAATGCTGGCTGCAGATTCATCTATTTCATTTTTGCAGGAAACGCAAGGGCGCTCCAAATGTCAATGCTGGGAGGAAGAAAAAGAACGATGACAAGGGTGCACGAGGAAAACTAGTGAAGTTAGTGTCTGTACTTACATGCCCGCTCTAGAAGTCGGGTATTTGCTAGTATTGTGTTGACGTTTGTTAACTTTTCCAGAAAAGACTCTAGGAAGGGCGGTAAAGAACAGGCCAAAGGGGTGATGAAGACAAAAAGGCCTGCTAGGAATGTACCACAGGCTGAGCGAATAAGAGCTGTCAAGTTAGCTTCTGTAGCTATGACGAGAAAATTAGTGAAGTTAGTGTCTTTTCTGTTATAGTGTACTGTACATGCTCAAATCTTCTTTGTTATCCTATTAACAAACGTTGTTTCATGCAGGAAAGCTAAAGTTAAGTAGAGACAGGATGTTTAGATGCACAGGGTCAAGCAGAGAAAACAAAAGGATTTCTGGGGTCGAAAAATTGAGAACAAACTAAAGTAGACAGTTTTCCATGCTGTGATCCACCTTGTTTCTGATGTATTAGACCTATTTGATGGACTGCCACTATTTTTCTGAATTCCTCATTTGCTTGGTACACCCTCATTTTATTATGGACGGCTCGACATGGTAGGCTAGTTATGATTCATCAACATCGATGAAACAATGCATTTTTAGTGAAGTTGGTTTTATGTATTTTTTTCATTTTTTACATAATATATTGTTGAAATTTGTTCAAAGTGTAGTCAAATTTCATGCTTGAAATATAAAATAGAAACCGAAAATTCATATATATATATATATATATATATATATATATATATATATATATATATAAGAAAATAGAACATTAATAGAAACCTCGTTTTCAAATAACATTGGAAATCGTTTATTTTGAAATAGAAAATAAGCATACTGATATTTTAAAAATAGCATGCTCATTTAAAAAAAGCATGTTTAATTGAAAATTAAATAGAATGAATATGCGGATTTAAAAATAGCATGCTGCTTTGAATATACTGTTTTTAAAATACCATGCTATTTTAAAAAATAGCATGCTGATTTTAAAAATATGATTTCAAAAATAGCATGCTACTTTTAAAATTATAATGCTCTTTTCAATATGCTACTTTCAAAATAACATGCTGATTTCAAAAATATCATGCTACTTTTAAAAATATAATTGTCGGGGAGGCTGATCCACGAACACCTATGGGGACCGGCGGGCCGGGCCCCTTTCGGTTCGGCGGGGGGCGGAGATCGCACGAAGAGCAGATCGAGGCGAAGCACACGAGCAGTTTACCCAGCTTCGGAGCTCTCCGGAGAGATAATACTCCTACTGCTGCATGTCTGAGTGTATTGAGTTCTTGCTCGGAAGCGCTGAGTGCTACAGTACACACTAGCTGCTAACGAGACCGAGCGTGAGTGTTTTTCTGCCTTCCCCCTCCCTTCTACGTTGCGCATGGGCCTCCTTTTATATGCTAAAGGGGTCACCGACAGGTGGCAACGTAGACAAGGGTAAAAATGGAAAAGGGATTGGGGTTGGTACAGCTACCTGTACAGTGTATCATACCTAACCCTGACGGCAGGGGACAAAGGCATTAAATGCCCGTCTACGTCGCCCAAATAGTGCAAAAAGGGACCGTCAGGGACGCCACCGCTTGCCACGATGGCAATCTTGTCAGCGCCGCTTGCCACCGCGCACCGCTGGCTGCACAGCCTCTTGAGACGCGCGCCTGGAAAGGCCCCAGGGCGACATGTTGGTGGATGTGCTGGAGCGCGGGTACAAGGTGGTAGCTTTGCCGCGGCAAGCGCCTTGCCGCGGTCGTTGTCTTGTCGCGTCCGGAAGGTTGTCGCTCACCGGGCCTCGCCGGGACGCGTAGCACGTCGCGGCAAGTTCCTTGAGATGCCTTGGTTAGCGTTCCCGGCAAGCTCCTCTTGCCGGGGCCTTGTCTCCTTGGCTTGAATACTTTGTTCTTGAATGGCTCCACAGGAACCACGGGGGATCTTGGCGGTCACCCGGCAAGCCTTGCCGCGGGGTGCTGCAACTGCCCGTGCACAAGTTCGGGATACTAGGGTACCCCTACTCTAGTACACCGACAGGAGCCCCTGGGCCTGGGCCACACACGGTGCCGAGCGCTGTTGGGCCAGGCCCAAAACAGGGCACGGGCACGCCCGGCCTGGGTTACGCCGTATCTCACTCTGTATCCACCGCGCCCTCCCCGAACGGCACGCGTTGAATGCGGCATCGTGGGAGAGATCGTGGGTGGTTTCTTTATTTGGAAAGACGGAACGTCCGCCCCCTCCCTCTTTATAAGCAGGGGAAACAGGGGCAGTTCGCCTATCTCACCGGTTGCTACTCCAATCTCAGAAATCTCCGCCGCTCCCCCCCTTCTTCCCAAAGCTGAAAGAGAGCAGCGCTCCGCCCCCCATCGCCACCAGCATCACCAACACCGTCGATCTCCCCCACCACCTCCGCCATGGCTCCAAAAGCCAACAAGGGGAAGGTCGTGAAGTCGGCCGAGGCGCAGCGGCTCGCGGCGCTGCAAAAGGAGCGGGCAATCTTCCCCCCTCAGCTCGCCGCGAAGGAGCTGAGGGAGTACTACTACCTCTTCTGGTCGACGGAGACGCGAGCGCACCCGCGTACGAAGGTACTCCCAGCTGCCGCTTCGGACCTGGCTCCGAATGGATACCCTTTCTTCGCGCTGTTCTTCTACTGCGGGCTCTGCCCGCCTTTCTCTGAATTTTTCTGTGATATCATGAACACCTACGGGTTCCGCCTCCTTGACTTCACCCCCAACGCCGTTCTGACCATGGCAGTTTTTGCACATCTCTGCGAAAACTTTGTCGGAGTCTACCCAAATGTAGCTCTTTTCCGCCACTTCTTTATGCCCCGAGTTGAGAGAGGGGAGCCTTTATCCGGCGGAATCGCCTGGATCTCGAGAGTCGGCAAGAAGGAAGCTTATCTGGAGGGAGAGCTCCGCAGCAAGTGGGAGGAATGGAGAGCAGACTGGTGCTGGCTTGTCGAGGAGAACCCGCAGCCATTTACCGCCCAGCGCCAAGCCCCAATAGCGCGCGGCAACGATTGGAGCAACGTGGCCCCGGAAGACGATAGGCTGAAGATTGCCATCACCCGGATCCTACGCCTCAGGCTTGCCGGGCTCACCGTAGGCGCCGTTGGCGCAGATTTTCTTCGCCGCCGCATCGCCCACCTACAGGAGAGGAGGAGACCCGCCTGGGAGTTCCAGAATGCAGCGGATATCATGAGGCTGCGCCCAGGCCTCAACTTCAACTTCACTGTCTTGGAACTGGACGCGATGATCCTGGAACTGTTCAAGCGCGATCCTCAACATCCCGAAGCGTTCATGTTGCCGAGGGGTGTCGTTCCGCTGTGCAACACCTCCTCGCTCGATCGCATCCGTGCAATGATGCCGCTGTGCGATTCGCATGGAATTGTTCCAACTTGGCAAGAGCCTGCAGATGACGTCGTGCAGGAGTTCTTTGACAGCTTGGTAGAAGTGGCGGTCCGCTCCGATGAACAAAAGAGCCTCACCCGCGACACCACCGATGCGGAGATGCAGCACATCGCCACTAGGCTGGAAGAGGCGGCAGCAGCCGCTGCCAAGGGCGAGTTTGGATTCACCGTGGAGGAGGCAGAGGCAGCAGAGGCGGCAAGCCTTGTCGAGCGAGAAGAGTTTGCCGGCGAGGAAGAGCTTGTCGGGCCTGAAGCCGAGTCAAGCGAGCCCGCCGAGGGCGCGAGCGACTCGTTGAAGATTGGCTCCTCCTCCTCCCCACCTTCAGCTAGCTTGCCACAAGTGGAGCCCCCAGCTCCACCAAGAAGGCGTCTCCGCAAGACCGGGGACGTAGCGGGGCGGCAGACGAGTCAACAGCCACCGTGCTGTGCGACACGCTCTACCGCGGCAAGTAATGTTGCCGCGGGAGCGCCTCACGCCGCTGCGGCAACTGGAGCGGGGTCTTCCCGGTCCACCGCTACTGCTGATGGGGTCATGTACCTAGGGTAGGGTCATGGACCTGATCTAAGTACCTTACCCAAGGACACCCTTAGAAGAGGTCGCCTTCCAGTCGACCAACGAAGGACTCACTCGACTGACTTGAAGGACTCGACCACGAAGACTCACTCGACCACCAGGAGGTCAAGAGGCACTCTGCACTGCAACGGCCTGTAATTAAGTAGGCTTTATGATAGTAAAGACACTTTATGTGGGGCGTTTCCAGTAACGCCCCAGACTTAACTCACCTTAAACCCTCTCCTACGTGGGCTGGCTGGGGTCCAGGCGCACTCTATATAAGCCACCCCCCTCCACAGGTAGAGGGGTTCGGCACCTTGTAACTCATATACTCATAATTCACTCGACCGCCTCCGGGCTCCGAGACGTAGGGCTATTACTTCTTCCGAGAAGGGCCTGAACTCGTACATCCCTTGTGTTTACAACCTCTCCATAGCTAGGACCTTGCCTCTCCATACCTACCCCCCACTCTACTGTCAGACTTAGAACCACGACAGTTGGCGCCCACCGTGGGGCCGGTGTTTTAGCGATTTTTGTGGAGAAGTTGCGATTCTTCCGAGTACTTTCATCATGGTGTCTGCTGGAGTTTTGGTCGAGGGTCGAGAGATCCGTCTCGGCACTCTCACCTTCATCGCCGACGACTCCGCGTGGCTCCAGGAGGCTCCACTCGACGTTGATGCGCTCCCCGTCCGCGGTGCGACGCATTTTCGCGCATGTGTCCGCGGCGTTCTGCTGCGGCAGCCGTCGACCCAGTATCAGTCGGCTCCTCCATCGTCCACCCTCCCGGTCTCCCGCCAGCGCAAGCGCTCGGGCCGGTCGAGGCTTCAGCGATGGGTGAGGCACGCGGTGGCTCGCCAATTGGCCACCACCCAAGTTGCGGCAATCGAGCCCGACGAATCTCTCTACGGCTTGTTCGATCTGTCGACTGGTTCCGTAGAGACTGCATCCGAGTGCTGTAGCAGTGATCCAGCGGCGGAAATCTTGATGGTCGACGGGCCCCGCAGTCCCCCTGGCTTCGCCCGAGATGGTGGAGCAGGTGACGGAGGCGACCCCGGACGAGGCCACAAAGAGTACCAGCCCGAGCCACTCGACTCTCTGCAAAGAGAGGAACTTCGCCGCAGGAACGTAGATGCCCTGCGTACTCCCATCGCAGGAGAAACCCCCGAGGCTCGTGCCTTGGAGGAGGCACGTCTGGCCAATTTGGCCGAACGCACTCGACCGGAGAATCTTCAGCGAGCACTCGACGAGCGCGCGCGGCAACAAGTTCCCGACACCAGTCGACGTCAACTCTTCCCGCCGACTCAGGTATATCGAACCCCAATCCAGAATTTAGCAGCTGCGACCCGTATAGCAGAGTCCATCCAGCCTTCGCAGTCGGAAGCTGGCAGAGGTTTGCTGCAGATCAGGGATCTGCTCCGGGCAGCAGGAGATCAGAATTCAGCCGTGTCTCAGTCGCGCAACAGAATTCACAGTCGATCCGTCACTGCGAATACGGTTCAGTCGGCTCACAGCCCCAGATCGCCTCCGCGGCGTGAGGGGCACGAGAATCGGCGAGGCCAATATGGTGATCGACTCGACCGAGATGATAGGCGTCGAGTGCCCCATTCCCCTCCGAGGGGTGGGTCTTACGCTCCTCGGCAGCAAGATGACAGGCGTCAGTACAGTACAGGGCGAAGGGTTCCAGTCGACCCCAGAGAACCAGGCTTCGACGCGCGATCCATTATCGTGCAAGGTTTGGTCGACCGGAACAGAGCCCATCGGGGCGGACTCGACAGAGATGCGCCCACAAGCAGTCGAGTGCATGTTTCTGGTCCTGAATGTTTCAGCAGAGCTATCAGAGCCGCAGTTATCCCTCCCAATTTTAGGTTGGCAACAGGAGTCAGCAAGTTCACTGGTGAGTCTAAGCCTGAAACTTGGCTTGAAGACTACCGAGTGGCAGTTCAGATTGGTGGTGGGAACGACGAGGTGGCCATGAAGCATTTGCCCCTCATGCTGGAAGGTTCTGCCAGGGCATGGTTGACTCAATTACCTCCTAGCAACATTTACACTTGGGAAGATCTGTCCCGAGTGTTCATCAGAACGTTTGAAGGAACTTGCAAGCGACCTGCTGGATTGACAGAGTTGCAAGTCTGCGTGCAGAAGGCTAATGAGACTCTCAGAGAGTATATTCAGAGGTGGATCACCTTGCACCACACTGTGGAGAACGTGTCTGATCATCAGGCAGTCTGCGCCTTCAAACATGGCGTCAAGAACAGAGAACTGAGTTTGAAGTTTGGTCGAACCGGTGACATGACCTTGAGTCGGATGATGGAGATTGCTACCAAGTACGCCAACGGCGAAGAAGAAGACCGACTCCGAAGCGGCAAGCACAAGCCGAGTCAGTCGGAAAAAGGAAACACCAGTCGGAAACAGAAGCGGAAGGCTGAACCGGCAGCTCCTGGAGAGGCTCTGGCCGTGACTCAGGGAAAGTTTAAGGGGAAACCAAAAGGATCCTGGAACCCCAAGAAGGTAAAGGATAAAGAAGGGAATGACGTAATGGATATGCCATGCCACATCCACACGAAGAAAGACGAAGAGGGGAATATCATCTACCCGAAGCACACCACTCGCCAATGTCGACTCCTGATCCAGCAGTTTCAGGGAAAACAGTCTAAGGACAAGGAGAAGGAGTCGGACAAGGCCGAAGACAAGGAGGACAGTGAGGAAGGATATCCGCATATCAACTCCACTCTGATGATCTTTGCAGATGTGGAAAGCAGGAGTCGACTGAAAGTCATTAACCGAGAGGTGAACATGGTTGCCCCAGCAAAAGCAAATTATCTGAAATGGTCTCAAATACCCATCACATTTGACCAATCTGATCACCTGACTCATATTGCCACCCCTGGGAGGCAAGCTTTGGTGGTCGATCCAGTTGTCGAAGGCACTCGACTGACAAAAGTGCTGATGGACGGTGGAAGCGGGCTGAATTTGTTGTATGCAGACACACTGAAAGGAATGGGCATTCCGATGTCCCGACTGAGCACTAGTAACATGAGCTTTCATGGAGTTATACCAGGGAAGAAAGCCGAGTCACTCGGCCAAATAGCTTTGGACGTGGTGTTTGGTGATTCGAAACATTTTCGCAAAGAAAAGTTGACGTTTGAGGTCGTGGATTTTCAGAGTGCATATCATGCCATTTTGGGGAGACCAGCTTACGCACGGTTCATGGCTCGACCATGTTACGTGTACCTCAAATTGAAGATGCCCGGCCCCAAAGGAGTGATCACTGTCACCGGTGATCGGAAAAAGGCAGAAGAGTGCTTTCAGAAGGGCTCAAAGATTGCCGAGGTGACAGCGGTCGAGTTCGAGGAATACAAGCAAAACGCAGATCCGAGTGACTTGCTGCGGTCAAAGAAACCCGCCACAGAGTCTGCATTTCAGTCGTCCGGTGAGACGAAGCCTGTTCACATTCACCCGACCGACCCCGATGCAGCTCCGACCCGCATCTCCACAACACTCGACCCAAAATAGGAAGAAGCGCTCATCCAGTTCCTCCGTGAGAACTGGGACATTTTTGCATGGAAGCCCGCTGACATGCCAGGTGTTCCCAGGGGACTGGCTGAGCATCGCCTAAGAGTCGACTCGTCTGCAAAACCAGTCAAAGAGCATCTTCGGCGGTCCGCCGTCCAGAAGAGAAAAGCCATTGGTGAGGAAGTGGCTCGACTGTTGGCGGCAGGATTTATCCGAGAGATATACCACTCCGAGTGGCTCGCTAATGTCGTCATGGTTCCTAAGAAGGACAAGTCGCTCCGAATGTGCATTGATTTCAAGCACATCAACCGGGCCTGCCCGAAAGATCATTTTCCTCTCCCTCGTATAGATCAAATTGTTGACTCGACCGCGGGATGCGAGAGGCTATCTTTTTTAGATGCCTACTCCGGGTACCATCAGATCCGTCTGTACGGACCCGACGAGGTAAAAACAGCTTTCATCACTCCATTCGGGTGCTTCTGCTATATCACCATGCCATTTGGCCTCAAGAATGCCGGAGCCACATTTATGCGAATGATTCAGAAGTGTCTACTCACTCAAATCAGTCGGAATGTGGAAGCATATATGGATGATATCGTTGTCAAGTCACGAAAAGGTTCCGACCTGCTCGCTGATCTCGCCGAAACATTTGCCAACCTTAGAAGATATGATATCAAGCTCAATCCATCAAAGTGCACATTTGGAGTTCCTGGTGGCAAGTTACTCGGTTTTCTCGTTTCCGAACGGGGAATCGACGCTAACCCAGAGAAGATTGGCACTATTCTCCGAATGAAACGCCCTGTGCGAGTGCACGATGTCCAGAAGCTTACTGGATGCTTGGCCGCATTAAGTCGATTCATCTCACGACTCGGTGAAAAGGCATTGCCTCTTTACCGACTGATGAAGAAGACAGACAAGTTCGAGTGGACTCCAGAAGCTGATGCAACGTTTGCCGAGCTAAAAGCTCTGCTCTCCACCCAGCCGGTGCTTGCTGCTCCAATCAGCAAAGAGCCTCTGTTGCTCTATATCGCAGCCACAGGACAAGTTGTCAGTACTGTGCTTACGGTCGAGCGGGAAGAAGAAGGAAAAGCTCTCAAAGTTCAGCGCCCAGTGTATTATTTGTCTGAAGTCTTGACTCCATCCAAGCAGAGATATCCTCATTATCAGAAGCTTGTGTATGGAATATACATGACCACAAAGAAGGTTGCTCATTATTTTTCTGATCATTCCATCACAGTCGTCAGCGACGCTCCACTATCAGAGATTTTGCACAACAGAGATGCAACTGGTCGAGTGGCCAAATGGGCGATTGAAATTCTTCCCCTTGATATCAAGTTTGAGGCAAAGAAAGCCATTAAGTCCCAGGCAATAGCAGATTTCCTCGCCGAGTGGATTGAACAACAGCAGCCGACTGAAGTTCACTCGGAGCATTGGACCATGTTCTTTGATGGCTCTAAGATGTTGAATGGTTCCGGTGCTGGGGTTGTCCTGGTTTCCCCCAGAGGAGATAAGCTCAGATATGTGCTCCAGATTCACTTTGATTCCTCCAACAATGAAGCATAATATGAGGCCCTCTTATACGGGTTGTGCATGGCCATTTCACTCGGCGTCCGTCGCCTGATGGTCTATGGCGACTCGGATTTAGTGGTCAACCAGGTGATGAAAGAGTGGGACATGAGAAGTCCAGCCATGACTGGATACTGCAGTGCAGTGAGGAAGCTGGAAAAGAAGTTCGAGGGGTTGGAGCTCCATCATATACCCCGACTGAAAAATCAAGCAGCTGATGATCTAGCAAAGATAGGTTCCAAGAGAGAAGCCATTCCGAGTGGTGTGTTCTTGGAGCATATACACACTCCGTCAGTCAAAGAAGATCCTTTCACCGAAGAAACTCCACAGCCCAAGAGTGCCACAGATCCGACTGAGATTGAGGTCCCAGCGGTGGTTGACTTGATCATGGAGGTCTTGGTGGTCATCCCCGACTGGACAGTTCCGTATGTCACGTATATCCTGAGAAAAGAGCTTCCGGAGGATGAGGAAGAGGCTCGACAGATCGTCCGTCGATCTAAGGCCTTTACCGTAATCAAAGGACAATTATACAGAGAAAGCGTGACTGGAGTTGGTCAGAAGTGCATAACACCAGAAGAAGGTCGACTCATCCTCAATGATATCCACTCGGGAACCTGTGGTCATCATGCGTCCTCTCGGACCATCGTGGCCAAAGCATACCGAGCCGGATTTTACTGGCCAAAGGCGAATGAGATGGCAAAAGAGATAGTGGATAAGTGCGAGGGATGTCAGTTCTACTCGAATATGTCGCACAAGCCTGCTTCGGCCCTGAAGACCATCCCACTCGTCTGGCCTTTCGCAGTATGGGGACTGGACATGGTCGGTCCTTTGAGAACAGGACGAAGTGGCTTCACGCATGTACTGGTGGCAGTCGACAAGTTCACCAAGTGGATCGAGGCTAAACCAATCAAGAACCTTGACACCGGTACTGCTGTTAGCTTCATCAGGGAACTAATATTCAGATATGGAGTCCCGCACAGCATCATTACGGATAATGGGTCGAACTTTGACTCAAAGGAATTCAGAGATTTCTGCAACTCCCAAGGCACACGGGTCGACTACGCTTCAGTCGCCCATCCGCAGTCGAATGGACAAGCAGAGCGAGCTAATGGACTGATTCTTAAGGGATTGAAGCCTCGACTGATGCGTGATCTCAAACACGCGGCTAGAGCTTGGGTCGACGAACTTCCCTCAGTGCTTTGGGGGATGCGGACCACACCTAATCGGTCGACCGGAAGAACTCCATTCTTCTTGGTCTACGGAGCTGAAGCAGTCTTGCCGAGTGATCTTCGCCACAATGCTCCTCGAGTTGAAATCTACAACGAAGCAGAGGCTGAACAAGCGCGGCAGGACGCAGTCGACCTTTTAGAGGAAGAAAGGGAGATGGCTCTGATCCGTTCGACCATCTACCAACAAGATTTGTGTCGTTTCCACGCCAGAAATGTGAGAGGTCGAGCCTTCCAGGAAGGAGATTTAGTTCTCCGAGTGGATCAACACAAACCACACAAGTTTGCTCCTTCTTGGGAAGGCCCCTTCATCGTCACCAAGGTTCTCCACAATGGGGCGTACCGTCTTTACAACGTCGAGCATAATATCGACGAGCCCCGAGATTGGAACGCGGAGCTACTCCGCCCATTTTATACTTAAGTTTTATCACTCGGATGAGTTGCAATAAAGTACTTCTGTAGTTCATGGACCTCAAAATAATAGTGTCATAGTTCCTCCATAATTTCTGTCACTTTTTACTTTTGTCCAATAAAATTCCCCCTCAGTGGGTGACTTAGCCGCGAATCCGTTTCGCCTAAGTTTGTAAAAATCCTACCGAGTGGTGAGCCAGACTCCCACTCGGAGGCTTAGCCGCGAATCCGTTTCGCCTAAGTTTGTAAAAATCCTACCGAGTGGTGAGCCAGACTCCCACTCGGAGGCTTAGCTGCGAATCCGTTTCGCCTAAGTTATCAAAATCCTACCGAGTGGTAAGCCAGACTTTCACTCGGGGGCTTAGCTGCAGCCCTGTGCTCGCCTAAGTTGTAAAAAATCCTACCGAGTGAAGAGCAAGCCTCTCACTCGGGGGCTTAGCTGCAGTCCAAGCACTCGCCTAAGTTACAAAAATCCTACCGAGTGAAGAGCGACCCTCTCACTCGGAGGCTTAGCTGCAGTCCAAGCACTCGCCTAAGTTATAAAAATCCTACCGAGTGGAGAGCAACCCTCTCACTCGGGGGCTTAGCTGCAGTCCAAGCACTCGCCTAAGTTATAAAAATCCTACCGAGTGAAGAGCGACCCTCTCACTCGGAGGCTTAGCTGCAGTCCAAGCACTCGCCTAAGTTATAAAAATCCTACCGAGTGGAGAGCAACCCTCTCACTCGGGGGCTTAGCTGTAGTCCAAGCACTCGCCTAAGTTATAAAAATCCTACCGAGTGAAGAGCAACCCTCTCACTCGGAGGCTTAGCTGCAGCCCTGTGCTCGCCTAAGTTACAAAAATCCTACCGAGTGAAGAGCGACCCTCTCACTCGGAGGCTTAGCTGTAGTCCAAGCACTCGCCTAAGTTATAAAAATCCTACCGAGTGAAGAGCAAACCTCTCACTCGGAGGCTTAGCTGCAGCCCAGTGCTAGCCTAAGTTATCAAAATCCTACCGAGTGAAGAGTAAACCTCTCACTCGGGGGCTTAGCTACAGCCCTGTGCTCGCCTAAGTTATAAAAATCCTACCAAGTGAAGAGTAAACCTCTCACTCGGGGCTTAGCTGCAGCCCAGTGCTCGCCTAAGTTATAGAAATCCTACCGAGTGGTAAGCCGGGCTTCCACTCGGAGGCTTAGCCGCAGCCCAGTGCTCGCCTAAGTGGACTAAAGAATAAGTCGATTGCAGTAAAGGCGCCTTGCTTTGAACCTGCAAAAGACATTTCGAGCCAAAGGCAATCGTATTCAAGCACCAAATTCAAGTTTGAATCGATATCTAAAGGAACCGAAAGTGCTCAGGCGTTAAGCCTGTTAAGGTTTATCGGTTACAATTCCACTCGGCATACCGAGGCAAATTTAAAGCGTCAAGCCAGAAGAAGTTTTTTACCCCTCCTGTGGAGGGCTGGAAGGTGCAACGAATTCATCAAGGTCAATTCCGTCGGCGATCCGAGTGGCAGCTGCAAGGAAAGTTTCCATAAAGGATCTGAAGTCGTGTTTCTTGGTGTTGGCCACCCGAAGAGCCGCCAGCTTCTCTTCTCGCGCATCTTTACAGTGGACTCGGGCCAGACACAGAGCAACATCTGCACCACACCGAGCCGAGGACTTCTTCCATTCCTTCACTCGACCAGGGATCGTGTTCAAGCGGGCCATCAGCGACTCAAGGTCATTCTGAAGTGTCTCCTCAGGCCAGAGCGTCGAGTCGATGCGAGATGTGGCGGCCTTCAGCCTTGCGAGATAGTCCACGACAGCTGCAACACGAGACTCCAGTCAGAAAACATCCATGGCAACTTCGTTGTTCACCGGAGAATTGACGGGGTCGAGGTTTGGCTCCAGCCGGCTAGTTTCTTCTTCAAAGTTTTGACAAAATTCTGCAAGGATGATCACTAAGTCAAGGGGATGGTCGAATGGAAAAAACACAATTGGAAATGTTTGCCAAACATAGAGGTTTACCTTCAAGCATAAGAAACAGCTTCTTGGCAAGACCACTCAGGAAGGCCTCCAGATCAGTTTTCTTCCCAGTCAATTTGCTGACTTGGTCGGTCAGGGCAGCTTTATCAGTTTTTAGTCGACTGACCTCCTTGTTGGCGATCCCAAGAGCAGCTTTCAGATTGGTATTGTCTTGTTCAAGCTTGGTGACTGAAGCTAACTTCTCGTCAGCAAGCTTGATCTTCTCAGCTAGTTCGAGGTCTTTCTTCTGTTGGGCCTCCCTTACCTTACCTGCAAGTTACAGCAAGGTCAGATTTTGAAACAAGCAAGGGGAAAAGCAGTCGTCAGGGTCTCACCAAACATACCTTCAGTCTCCTCCTTTGCCTTCGTCAGCTTCTCCTGAACCAGCTTCAAGCTCAGCTCGAGTTGAGTGTGCTTGTTTTCCAGCTCAGAGTAGCGAGCCACAAGATCACAGGAGTTCTGCGAAGAACCCATCGACTAAATGTCAAATATAATTCACTTCCGAGTGAAAAAGGAAAAAACACACGTTTCTAAGACTACAGCCGAATACAAGCATTCGACCGTAGTCTCGGGGACTACACCCAGTGGGTGCACTCAGCATGCCCCCACTAATCCTGTTGAAGATAAAGTCGACCAGTCGACCTCAAAAAAAAGAGAGATATATTCTTTAAGACTGTGATCAACTGCAAGCAGTCGACCACAGTCTCGGGGACTACACCCAGTGGGTGCACTCAGCGTGCCCCCACCGGTCTGTGAAATCCAGTCGACATAGTCGACTGACAGAAAGATTGACATCATAAAGCCTAAGGCCGACTGCCAGCAGTCGACCTTAGCCTTGGGGACTACACCCAGCGGGTGCACTCAGCGTGCCCCCGCTAACACGGAGTTTAATCGACACACCCAGTGGGTGACTACTATAAATTCCGGAAAGGAAAATTTTTTGGTAGCATATCCAACAGAACAAACGGTGGTCGACTGACCTGAACATTGCTTTGGAGGGCAGAACTGCCGTCATAAGCTGCCTGGCTCGCATCCCGGATGGTCTTCAACTGCTCCATCATGATTCCCGCCTGGCATATCGCTTCCTTCGCCGCGCCAGCTTGGTCCTCTGGGACGTGGTGCGTCGTGAAGAGGGAGGGCTGCTGAGCACTCGTCAATGGATCTGCGAAGGACACCGTGTGTCGAGTGGTGTTCTCTTCCTCCGCAGTCAGAATTTCAGGCGCCATCACATCCTGGGGCACCTTACTGGCGGACGCTTTCCTACTCCTCCTGCGCTTCAGTGGTTCTTCATCCTCATCATCATCAGGGAGATTGATAACAACATTGGGTGGAGCTACGGAGAAGAATCAGGATCAGAGATCGCGAGTCAGTCGACTAAGAACGGCGTGAAGAATACAGTACCTGGTTTCGAAGTTGCTGCGTCCTCCATCTCATGGTCATCAGCCCGGGCTGAGGTTTCAGAAGTAGCAGCACTGCAACTCCAAAGGATCAGTCGACTAACTTCAGCGTCGACCAGAGACAAAGTTCACACAAAATAAGAAGATTCAAGCAGCATGATTACCCTGATATGGTGGGGATGGACACCTTCATCTTCGGCAGGAGCTTGATCGGCTTCGACGAGGCCGCCCTGGGCTGCTTCGGCGCCTTTTCAGTCGGCACCGGAGAGGTGGTCCGAGGGCGCTTGGTCGACTGAACAACGGTCGCAACCCCCTTGCCACGTTCAGTCGAAGGGTCGTGGACAAGCTTCGACCGCCTTTCTGAGCGCGGTGGTATGACCTCCTCCTCCTCTTCTTCCTCGTCCTCAACGTCATCTTCATCACCGTCATCATCATCATCGTCGTCATCATCCTCTGCAACGTCCGAGTCCCATTCCTCCTCTTCCTGGCTCTCGCCCCCACTCGCCTCACCCTCCTCAGTCGGAGCTTGTGCCCCATTGGGCATCGAGTACAGCTCGGTGAGAGCCTAGCAGATATCAAGACAAGGATCAGTCGACCAGTCGGCAGGATAAACAGAAATGAATGCGACAAGAACACAGTGGAGAGCAGAGCAAACGTACCTTGTTTGGATCGCTGTTGTGGTCGAGTGGAGGAATCCTTCTGGCTCCGTGTGGGTTATCCTTGTTTCCGGTAATGGCTACCATTCATCTTTCCAGAGTGACATCGTCGACTGCTTCTGGATGGACTCGAGTCTCGTCTTCAGTCCCACAGTACAACCACATGCAGTGGCTCCGGAACTGAAGGGGCTGGATGCGACGCCTAAGGAAGACCTCCAGGAGGTCCATGCCCGTCACTCCCTCCCGAACCAACTGCACCACGCGCTCCATCAACATCTTCACGTCAGCTTTCTCCTCCGGAATCAACTTCAGAGAGGAGGGCTTGTTCACTCGGTCCATGGTAAACTGAGGGAGTCCACTCGACTGCCCCGGCGTCGACTGGTTCTGGCAGTAGAACCAGGTCGACTGCCAGCCTCTGACTGACTCGGGAAAGGTCATGGGCGGGAAGGTGCTCTTATTCCTCACCTGGATCCCCAGACCCCCACACATTTGGACGACTCGGGTTCTCTCATCACCTGGACTCGCCTTCTTCACGGTCTGAGAGCGACACGTGAATATATGCTTGAACAAACCCCAGTGCGGTCGACAGCCCAGGAAACCCTCACACATGGACACGAATGCGGCAAGATAGGCGATAGAATTTGGGGTAAAGTGGTGGAGCTGCGCTCCAAAGAAGTTCAAGAAGCCACGGAAGAAAATACTCGGCGGCAAAGAAAATCCACGATCAACATGGGTGGCCAAGAGCACACACTCACCCTCTTCTGGCTGGGGCTGCCACTCCTTCCCCGGAAGCCTCGCAGCTCCATGAGGGATCAAGCCCTCGTTGGCCATGTCGAGGAGGTCTTTTTCTGTGATGGTCGACTGGATCCAGTCTCCTTGGACCCAGCCCTTCGGCAGGCGGGTTCTGGACGAAGACCCGCCGCGGCTGGTAGATCTCCCCTTCGCCTTCTCCGACGCCGACGCCTTCTTCGCACGTTCTAGCGCCGCCATCTTCTCCTTGGCCATGGTTGCCGGCGAGGTGCGCGTGGGGAAGTTGTGCGGGGGCGAGAGCGAGCGCGCTGGACGGGGGCGAAGGGAGCAGAGAGAGAGAGAATGCTGAGGCACAGTACAGAAATCCTCGCCGGGCGCATTTATAAGGTCCCTTCCGAGTGGATGACAGGTGGGCCCGGTCGATCTAATCATATCCGGGAACAGTTATGCAGACGGGATACGTGGCGAAGAAAGCGGCGCGGAGATCGAGGCGTCTATGTCCCGTCCCATCCGAACGCCGCGGTCCGCTCTGCTTCGCGCGCGTCCCCAAATTTCGCATCCCGCGGAATCCGCGAACAGCAGATCAGTCTGTCAGACACGGGGTTTCCCGCGATCCGTCGCTCGGAGATCGTCGAAGCCCGAAAGATCACTCGACGGAAGAAGAGAATGGATCGAGTCGACTGAAGACAAGTTGCTCACTGTCGACGAAGAGATTCTTTGGTCCAGAACAACGCACGACCAGGGTGCAAAGGTTAATCGGAAACGACATCAACTCCTTCCTCACTCGAAGCCTCAATCCATTCGGGGGCTAATGATGGGGTCATGTACCTAGGGTAGGGTCATGGACCTGATCTAAGTACCTTACCCAAGGACACCCTTAGAAGAGGTCGCCTTCCAGTCGACCAACGAAGGACTCACTCGACTGACTTGAAGGACTCGACCACGAAGACTCACTCGACCACTAGGAGGTCAAGAGGCACTCTGCACTGCAACGGCCTGTAATTAAGTAGGCTTTATGATAGTAAAGACACTTTATGTGGGGCGTTTCCAGTAACGCCCCAGACTTAACTCACCTTAAACCCTCTCCTACGTGGGCTGGCTGGGGTCCAGGCGCACTCTATATAAGCCACCCCCCTCCACAGGTAGAGGGGTTCGGCACCTTGTAACTCATATACTCATAATTCACTCGACCGCCTCCGGGCTCCGAGACGTAGGGCTATTACTTCTTCCGAGAAGGGCCTGAACTCGTACATCCCTTGTGTTTACAACCTCTCCATAGCTAGGACCTTGCCTCTCCATACCTACCCCCCACTCTACTGTCAGACTTAGAACCACGACAGTTGGCGCCCACCGTGGGGCCGGTGTTTTAGCGATTTTTGTGGAGAAGTTGTGATTCTTCCGGCGAGGAGAATGCACGCAGCAATACCGACGACGCCGTTGCCACCGAAGGAGAAGCCGGCGCTGATGATCCCGCCGGCGAAGAGGCCGCCAAAGCTGCCGCCGCAGAAGCTGGCGAGGGATCCGGCGATCGCACTGACGGCCCCGAGGCTGCAGGACCGTCAGGCACTACGCCGACCGCCGATCCCTCCGCCGCTGCTGCAGCGCCAGGCTCCGAAGAGCCCCAACCTAGCGCCTATTTGAAGGCCAGCGACGACATCTTCATCAAGCTCCCCTGGGCGTCAAGCTCCAGGGCGCCGGTCGAAGGAGAGAGCCTGGATGGAGAGGTGCTCGCCTCCGCTGGGCTGACGCTGGTCGACGCGCCAAGCAGCAACAGCGACGAGCCTGAGGAGGAGCAGCTGCTGCGGAAGCTGTTGTCTCTCTACCGCGCTCGAAAGGCCAAGCTTGTGTCCCGAGAAGCGCTTGTCGCGAAGGCGGGAGTGGACATCGAGAAGCGCGCGGAGGAGCTCCGGGGCTTCAGGCAAGAAACTCTCCGGTCCCTGGCAGAGGAGCGGGAGCAAGTCGCTGAGGAGCGGAAAGCCTTCCTCCTCGAGAAGGCTGAAGTTGAAGAGCAACAGCGGCTTGCTGCCGAGAAGCTGTCCGCGCAGGACGGCGAGTTGGTGCAGCGGAAAGTTAACCTTGACAGCCACGAGGAGGAGCTTGCCGCGCGCGAGCAAACATTTGGCGGGGCTCTCAAGGAAGCGAAGGATGCTGCCGCAGCTGCCGAGGCCGCCAAGAAGGAGCTGGAGACGAAGATGGCGCAGCTGGAGGCCGATCTCAAGGTGAGCGGCGAGGAGCTTGCCGCGCTCAAGCGTGAGCGCGAGAAGGATGCCGCCGCTCATGGCGAGCTGCAAGGCCGTCTCACTGAGAGGAGCAAAGAGCTTAGCACCGCCAAGGACTCCAACGCGGATCTTGAGTTGAAGCTGGCTACTTTGACTCAGACGCTGGACGGCGCCAGGGAGCGGGAGGTGGCCTTGTCGGAGAAGATCAAGGCCGACGAGGCGCTGCTGATGAGTGCTGCCGCCGCCCATAACGCCTTTAGGGAGAATGTGGAGCACTGGACCGAGGGTCTCGTGGATGTTGCCGCAGCCATCGACGGGGAGCTGGCGCAGCTGGGGATGGAGGATCTCGGGTACTCCTCCGATGAGCACCTCCGACCCAGTGCCAAGCTCAGCTTGTTCTTCAAAGGCGTGGCGACGGCCCTCCAGCGACTCCGGGAGAAGATCCCAAAGCAGCTGGCCGACGAGTCATGCAAGATCTGCGCGGGGGCTCTTCAAAAGGTGCTGGTGAAGGCGGCCTTCCGCAACCCAGGCCTCAACCTCACCAACGTCCTCAGGACCTTGCCGCCGGATGCTGATCTGGAAGCGCTCAAGACCCTTGTCGCACCCATTGTGGACAAGGTGAGCGGGATCAAGAGGGTTGAGGGCGATCGCGTAGATTTGGCCGCCCGTTTTCTCTTTTTCTTGTCACTGCTGGTCATGTTATGAGAACAATCTATTAGAGCTGCAACAAGCTATCTTGTAATATGACTCTATTTTGGGTAGCGATTGCTATGTTATTTCCTTTACTTGATTCCTTCCTTTGTATGTTTTTGCCCTACGCTTTTAGGGAACTTGTCGGCGCAGGCACCTTAGCCGCGAGCGCTGAGTGCGGGACGTCAGCAGCCTGCTGGCAGTGCCGCTACCGACAAGAAACCTTGTCGCAACTAGTCGCAGCTCACTTAAGTTGTTGAGCGGACTCGAAAGAAAGTAAGGGCGCAAATAGCTACGAGTTGGTTCCTCCGCGCACAGGTTTTCCATACAAAGCATGGTCGTTCGAGGAAGATAACTAAAAAAATTTAAAACTGATTGCTCAAACTTTGGCAACTTAGCTTTTCTGTCGTTTGCTTCCCGGTAAGGCGAAATTTGCTTGAACGATGCCTGGTCCACACCATTATCTTCTCCTTTCCCACCGGCAAACTTGTGTGCGAGGGAACCTTCCTTCCTTTGAGAAAGAGAAAGAAGAGAAAATAAAGATACGGAGCCTTACGACTCGTTATTGCTTACCGGGGGTAGGTGCTGCACAAAGTGTCGGATAATGCATGCAAAGAAAAGTAGAAAGCATGAAATTGACAAGATGTGCGGAGCACATGAGTTTTACTTATGCACGGGGTCTGCGCCCGGCTTTGTACAAAGGATTACATGCAACATCGGCAAGACTTGTACAAAAGGTGGCTGCCGGAACAGGTTCCAGCAACCGCGCCTTACGGGTAAAACTTACGAAGATGCTCACTATTCCAGGAGTTGCTCACCGGAATGCCATCTTCGGTCTCAAGGTGGACAGCGCCAGGCCTAGTGACTCGTTTCACCCGGTAAGGGCCTTCCCACTTCGGCGTCAACTTGTTGGAATTCTTGGCGGACTGAACGCGCCGAAGAACAAGGTCGCCTTCCTCAAGACTTCTGGCATTAACTTTGCGGTTGTGGTAGCGGCGCAAAGCTTGCTGGTATCGAGCAGCTCGTACAGCAGCCTGAAGACGGTCCTCCTCAAGGAGCAGCGCATCATCTTGTCGCATCTGCTCTTGCTCAAGCTCATCATAAGCAAGCACTCGAGGTGACTCGTATACGAGTTCCGTGGGGAGAACTGCCTTTGCTCCATAGACTAGAGCGAAAGGTGTCTGGCCAGTGGCTCGATTTGGCGTCGTCCTGACCGACCAAGGAACCACTGGCAGCTCCTCAATCCAGTTCTTTCCGCACTTGCGCAGCCTGTCGAAAGTTCTGGTCTTGAGCCCGTGCAGCACTTCAGCATTCGCCCTCTCCGCTTGACCGTTACTTCTTGGATGAGCAACAGAAGCGAAGCAGACCTTGGCGCCAAGATCTTGGACGTACTACATGAAGGTGCGGCTCGTGAATTGCGTGCCCTTGTCGGTGATGATCCTGTTAGGGATCCCGAAGCGGCAAACAATCAACCTGAAGAACTTGACTGCTGACTGTGCTGTCACCTTCCTCACTGGTTCCACTTCCGGCCACTTTGTGAACTTGTCGATTGCAACGTACAAGTACTCAAAGCCCCCGACAGCTCGGGGAAAGGGGCCGAGGATGTTGAGCCCCCAGACCGAAAATGGCCAGGATAAAGGGATCGTCTGGAGAGCTTGAGCTGGCTGGTGTATCTGCTTGGAATGGAACTGGCATGCTTCACACTTGGTTACTTGTGCAGTTGCATCCTGGAGGGCTGTCGGCCAAAAGAAACCTTGCCAGAATGCTTTGCAGGCAAGTGCTCTTGCGCCAATGTGGTGACCACATATGCCTCCATGTATCTCTGCCAACAGCTTTTGTCTGTCTTCCCGGTGAATACACTTCAATTTCATGCCGTTGAGTCTTCTTCTATACAGTGTGTTGTCAACAAACTGGTACATACTTGACTGCCGGGCTACTTTTTCCGCTTCTTCTTGCTCTTCGGGAAGTTCTCCTGTCTGAAGGAAACGGGCAATCTGCTGTGCCCATGCTGGAGCTTGCGGCTCGATAACAAGGACTAAAGGCACATCTGCTGCTGAGGGAACATCCGCTTCTACGGCGAGAACCTGCGGCTCAGCCGGAGCTTGACGTTCCCCGGCAAGCTTGCCGGAGCAAAACTTGTCGGGAGCGTCTGCTTCAACGGAACAAACCCTAAGGCTTGCCGGAGCAGACTGCTACTCAGCACCCTTGGTGTTGATCTTGGGGACCTTCTTGGCGGCAGCTTCGGGGAACTCTGCCGGAAAATAGTCACCAGAAACCAACTTCCTCTTCTTGCTCTGTCCAGTTGATGGCGTTACAGATGGTTGAGTCAGTCTGAGCGCAAAGATCCCTGGTTCCACAGGTAACTTAAGTGTGGCGCACTTCGACAGGCCATCAGTAATGTCGTTCTGAGCTCTTGGGACATGTTCCATCTGTAGGCCGTCAAAGTGCTCTTCTAGCTTTCTTACTTCATCAACGTAAGCTTCCATCAACGGACTCTGATAATTCTTGTTCACTTGGCGGACGACAAGCTGTGAGTCACCCCTGACAATGAGCTTCTTGATCCCAAGGTCTGCTGCGATCCTGAGACCGGCAAGCAAACCTTCATACTCTGCGGTATTGTTCGTTGCTTGCTCCTTGGGAAAGTGCATCTGGACTACGTACTTGAGGTGCACTCCGGTGGGTGCAACAAGTAGCACGCCCGCACCGGCGCCTTGAAGCGACAAGGCACCATCAAAGTACATCAGCCACTCCTTGCTTGCTTCCTTGACGGGGATGCTCGTTTCTGGAATTTCTTCATCTTGTGTTGGCGTCCATTCTGCTATGAACTCTGCCAATGCTCTGCTTTGGATAGTTGAAGTGCTCTCGAACTTGAGGCCAAAGCTTGACAGTTCTAGTGCCCACTCGACAATCCTGCCTGTTGCTTCTGGATTTTGCAGTATCCTCTTCAGCGGAAAACGAGTGACGACCGTGATCTCATGTGCTTGGAAGTAATGGCGCAGCTTTCTCGAGGCCATGAGAAGGCCGAAAAGCAATTTCTGCACACCAGAGTACCTTGACCTAGCCCCCTGCAGAAGGGAACTGACAAAGTAAACTGGGCGCTGCACCATTCTTTTCTGCATCTTCTCTCGCGCCTGCGCAGATCCATTTTTGTCGGGACCAGATCTTGCCGGTGAAGTCCCCTGCTTGTCGCTGGATGCATCTGCCATGGTTGATGGCTCATCGTCCGCCTCCCTCTCCGCTACTAACGCAGCACTAACCACTTGATTGGTTGCCGCTATATATAGCAGCAACTTCTCTTGTGGCTTAGGTGCGACAAGTGTTGGAGTGGAGGACAGGTATCTCTTTAAGTCCTGCAGTGCCGCCTCCACTTCCGGAGTCCATTTCATTGGACCTGCCTTTTTCAATATTTTGAAAAATGGCAGGGCGCGCTCAGCAGACCTAGAGATAAACCTGCTGAGAGTAGCTATGCAACCGGCAAGTCTCCATACATCCTTGACGCGCTTTGGTGCTTCAATCTGCTCAATGGCCTTGATCTTGTTGGGATTGGCCTCAATTCCCCACTGAGACACGAAGAACCCGAGAAGCTTGCCGGAGGGGACTCCAAACACACACTTCTCGGGGTTAATCTTGAGGTTGATCTTGCGCAGATTTGCAAAGGTTTCGTCTAAATCTTGAATCAGAGTCGCCTTGTCCTTGCTCTTGACCACTATGTTATCCATGTAGGCTTCCTCATTTCTGTGCATTTGCGGCTCAAAAGCGTGATGGACTACCCTTGCAAATGTTGAACCAGCATTCTTTAAACCGAAAGGCATCCGTACGAAACAGTATGTGCCACATGGGGTGATGAATGCGGTCTTCTCCTCATCCTCTTCTGCCATGAAGATCTGATGGTATCCTGAGTATGCGTCAAGGAATGAAAGCAAGTCACATTCGGCCGTGGAGTCAATGATCTGGTTGATGCGCGGCAAGGGAAATGGGTCTTTGGGACAAGCTTTATTGACATCGGTAAAGTCGATACAAAGCCCCCATTTCCCATTTGCCTTGCGCACGACTACAGGGTTGGCCAACGTCGTAGGATGGAGCACTCCTCTGACAAGGCCTGCTGCTTCCAATTTCTTGATTTCTTCTGCGATGAATTCTTGGTGCTCCACTGCCTGCTTCCTCACTTTCTGCTTGACGGGCCGCGCATGAGGACAGACGGCAAGATGGTGCTCGATTACTTTCCTGGGAACACCGGGGATGTTAGATGGTTGCCATGCAAATAAGTCGATGTTCACCCACAGGAAAGCAACGAGCGCGCTTTCCTATTTAGGGTCGAGAGTGGCACTGATGGTGAAGGTACCACCAGTGCCATCCTCCTTGGCGGACACCTTCTTGGTCTCTGGTGGAGCTGCCATTGTCTTCTTACACTTGCCGGTGGAGCTCGATGGTGCGTCCTCGACGGTAGCGCAGCACTCCGAAGAGGTGCGCTTGCCGGAGTGGGCATCAGAACTCTTGCCGGACTTGGTCTTCTTCTTCGCGCCGGGAGCTTCAGCGGCAAATGACTTGTGATCTGTTGCGGCTGCTGCTTCCCGGTAGATGTTGTCGGCGCAGATAAGGGCATCCTTCTTGTCGCCAGGGACAGAGATAACACTTATCGGGCCTGGCATCTTCAGTATGTTGTATGCATAGTGAGAGGCTGCCATGAATTTGGCAAGTGCTGGACGGCCGAGTATCCCATTGTAAGGCAATGGAAAGTCAGCAACGTCAAAAGTGACCCTCTCGGGCCTGAAGTTCAACTCGCTGCCAAATGTCACCGGCAACATAATCTTTCCCTTCGGCTTGCTCCTTCCTGGATTGATTCCTTAGAATGTGCCAGTCTCTTCGAGCTCGCCATCAGGGATCTGGAGTTTCTGGAGTACCGCGGAGGAGATCAGGTTCAAGCCGGCCCCGCCGTCAACTAACATCTTAGTGACCTTGAGGTTGCGGATAGTTGGTGAAACCAACATCGGCAAGCACCCGACTGCAGTTATGCGATCAGGGTGGTCCTCAATATCAAAGATGATAGGTGTGCTGGACCATTTCAGAGGCTTGCGTGACTCGACGGGTGGTTCTGCCGCATTGACTTCCCGCACCCACTGCTTGAGCTGGCGGTGTGAAGTATGCAGAGAAGCACCGCCATCAACGCACAGGACCTCTGTGGCTTTCTGGAACTCCTGCTCATCGGTCTCGTCGTCATCCATATCTTCATCGTCGTCGTCATCTTCATCCTTGTCGCGGCCGCGGGGAGGTCTATCTCCTTGCCGCTGCTTGGCCTTGCCGCGGTGTCCTCCTCGGCCAGGGTGTTTCTTGCCGGCTCCCCCAGCACCTTCCTGGGCCTTCTCCTTGTCGCGCCGCTCGAATTCAGCCTTTTGCTGCTCGACAAGCTGCTCGACCTTCTTGCAGCTCTGGAGGTCATGGCCCTTGGTGCGGTGGATCTTGTAGTACTGCTTGTTGGTGCCGCCCTGCTTGTTGGCGACCGCCACAGCCTGGTAGTTGGTGCCTGCAGCAATCCCCTCGCCGGAGCTACCAGCCTTGGCTTTCTTGGCACCACCTCCGTTGCCGGACTGCTCAACGACCAGCACATCTTTGCCTTTCTTCTTCCTATTGTTCCGCCGTCGATTTTTCCTTGCCGGGGCAGCCCCCTCACCATCAGATCCTCCTGCTTCTGTATTCTCTCCGGGGAGTTTCCTCCCTTCCTCAGCACGCGCACACTTGTCGGCCAGGGCATATAGCTCACTGACGTCTCTGATCTTGCACATCGCCATCTCCTCCCGCATCCTGCGGTTTCGCACGTTCTGATGGAACGCGCTGATTACCGCGGCAGGGTGGACATCTGGGATGTTGTGCTGTACGCGGCTGAATCTCTGAATGTACTTGCGCAGGGGCTCTCCTTCCTTCTGGGCGAGCAGATGAAGGTCGCTCTCTTGGCCAGGAGGCTTGTGGCCGCCTGTAAAGGCACCGACAAACTAATGGCATAGGTCTGCCCAGGAGAATATGGAGTTGTTTGGCAAGTGCATGAGCCAGGATCTGACATTGGGCTTAAGCACCAGCGGGAAGTAGTTGGCCAGGATCTTGTCGTCCCGCCCCCCGGCAGCTTGCACCGCGATGGTGTAGATGCTGAGGAATTCCGAGGGATGTGACTTGCCGTCGTACTTCTCTGGTACGTCTGGCTTGAAATTCTTCATGCTGGGCCACTGGACTTGCCGCAACTCACGAGTGAACGCAGGGCAACCTACCGCGTACTGCAAGTCGCCTGGTTCCCCTGGTGCATGCATGTCAACAGAGGGCCCGGCGCGCTGGTACAATTGACGCCGCGCTTCTCTTCGGCGCTCGATGCGAGTTCGAGCGTCTTCTTGTTGTCGTTCGTGAAGAACTTGGCGCTGATCGCGACGAGCTCATTGATCTGATGATGCAGTGGAGTCGTTGTCGAGGTGGATCCGGTGAGTCGGCGATCTTGGCCTTCAGGGTGGAGAGTGCATGGTGGTCGCACCCCCACCGGTTTCGTTGCCACCGGCTCGTGCCTGGCAGTCCTGCCGTGGCAGCGATGTACTCGGCTGCCGCGGAGTGTCGCCGTTGGCGAAGCCGATGAGACTCTGAATGGTGGCCCTCCATTCATCGATCTTGTCTGCCGTTGGAGGGTAATCCAGGAGCAGTTGAGCTCACGCCAAAGCTTCTGTTGGAGTGGTGGACGGTAGTGGCGAACGGTGCGAGGAGCGGGATATGCTCGGACTTCTAACTATGTTAGAAGGAGAAGTATCCCGTCCAGGCGACCGTGCCTCGCTCGTGCCAGCATGTTGGCGTGCATGCTGGTCTTGGGCACCCCGAGATCCACCAGCTCGATCTTGGTTCAACGAACGTATGGCCCTACGAATACCATGACGCGGTCGGTCCTGCGCCTCCTGAGATGGGCGCGGTGCATGTACGGACACCGAGGTCTGCGCAGCCTTGTCCTTGGACCTGGCAGCACCGTGAGCTCCCTCGTCGATGTCCGTTCTTCCGCCGGCGTCTACCCCACCACCCGTTTGCTCCGGTGGTGGTGGGATCGACGTGGACGGAACATCTGCTGCCGAAGCCTTCTTCTTCGGTGGCATGTCGATGAAGAAGATGAAGATCTAGCTCGTGTGAACACCGGATCAGGTGCACACAACCTCAACGCCCCCTACCTGGCGCGCCAAAGATGTCGGGGACGCTGATCCACGAACACCTATGGGGACCGGCGGGCCGGGCCCCTTTCGGTTCCGCGGGGGGCGGAGATCGCACGAAGAGCAGATCGAGGCGAAGCACACGAGCGGTTTACCCAGCTTCGGAGCTTTCCGGAGAGATAATACTCCTACTGCTGCATGTCTGAGTGTATTGAGTTCTTGCTCGGGAGCGCTGAGTGCTACAGTACACACTAGCTGCTAACGAGACCGAGCGTGAGTGTTTTTCTGCCTTCCCCCTCCCTTCTATGTTGCGCATGGGCCTCCTTTTATATGCTAAAGGGGTCACCGACAGGTGGCAACGTAGACAAGGGTAAAAATGGAAAAGGGATTGGGGTTGGTACAACTACCTGTACAGTGTATCATACCTAACCCTGACGGTAGGGGACAAAGGCATTAAATGCCCGTCTACGTCGCCCAAATAGTGCAAAAAGGGACCGTCAGGGACGCCATCGCTCGCCACGATGGCAATCTTGTCAGCGCCGCTTGCCACCGCGCACCGCTGGCTGCACAGCCTCTTGCCACGCGCGCCTGGAAAGGCCCCAGGGCGACACGTTGGTGGATGTGCTGGAGCGCGGCTACAGGGTGGTAGCTTTGCCGCGGCAAGCGCCTTGCCGCGGTCGTTGTCTTGTCGCGTCCGGAAGCTTGTCGCTCACCGGGCCTTGCCGGGACACGTGGCGCGTCGCGGCAAGTTCCTTGAGATGCCTTGGTTGGCCTTCCCGGCAAGCTCCTCTTGCCGGGGCCTTGTCTCCTTGGCTTGAATATTTTGTTCTTGAATGACTCCACAGGAACCACGGGGGATCTTGGCGGTCACCCGGCAAGCCTTGCCGCGGGGTGCTGCAACTGCCCGTGCACAAGTTCGGGATACTAGGGTACCCCTACTCTAGTACACCGACAATAATGCTCTTTTCACTATGCTACTTTTAAAATAGCATGCTGTTTTCAAAAATATCATGCTAATTTTAAAAATAGCATGCTCTTTTCAATATGCTACTTTTAAAATAGCATGCTGATTTCAAAAATAGCATGCTGATTTATAAAAAATCATGTTCTTTTGAATATGATATTTTAAAAAATAGCATGCTGATTTCAAAATAACAGCCTCATTCTAAAAATATAACATTGTTTTTAAAAATATAATGCTGTTTTTAAAATAGCATGCTGATTTCAAAAATTACATGCTTTTTAAAATATGCTGTTTTGAAAGCAGCGTGCTGATTTTGAAAGCAACATTTTTTAATTATGCTTTTTAAAAGATAGCATGTTTTTTAGTATACTGTTTTTCAAATTAAAAAAACATGCTGGTTTGCTCTATTTTTGAAAATAGCATGCCATGCCATTTCGAAAGTAATAGAAACATCATTTTTTGCATTGCATATCGACCCGCAAGTTTTTGTTTTGCATTGCATTTTTTTGTGCGACACACATACAAACCGCATTTTCAAAATAACTCATACTAGCCAACACAAAAACCTCGTTCAAAAATGAAAGTAGTCTCCAATCCATTTGAAACCCGGTTAGATTTGATTCTAAAAATACTAGCATCACTGTGGCAAAAAAGGAAATATAATTACAGTCCATAAAGGTAATTATATTAAGGAGGGTACTAGGGTGCGTTATATATATAGACTTGCAGAGCAAGTACATTACGCCACATAGGGTACCACCAAGTACTGCCAAGTTCCACTTACTAGACGATCTTCATACCCAGTCGGACCCAAAAGTTATACCACCAAAGTACAAGTTACTACCAAGTACCAATTACTACTAAGTTGCACTTACTGGACCCAAAAGCTGATACTACCAACTGGCTAGTACATACATATTATAAAACTAGCGTCAAACTACTTCCATGGGCGATCTAACGAATCCTCATGCCACTAACCATGTTCACCCTAAGCCCACCTCCACTCCTTTCCATGAACCCGACGATAGCCATTTGATCTTATTTCATTCTAGCGCCCTCAACGACTTCTCTCCAGTTCTTCATCATGATCGCACGCCGGTCCTTGTTGCCCATCTTGAACAAGACCTTTTTATTACCTTCAAAATGTTCGTTGGTGACACGCACAACCATGGGCTTTCGCAGATAATCTTTGAGGTAGGCATGAATGTAATCCTTTGAGAAGCACTGATTGCACAGGGAAATAAATAATGTTACATAAAAAATTAAGTATGATTTGCACAAAAAAAAGTAAGCATGATTTGCACAACCATGCCCGTCCTCCTCTCTGTCTCTACATGATGGCATTTTCACTAGTGAAGTATGATTTGCAAAAAGAAAAGTCCAAGTGTTTACCATCTTGCTCTTCCCTCTGATGACTGCCAAGCGAGTGACGGTGCTGACATAGTATGGTATGGGAGGTTGGCACTGCTTTACTATGGATTTGAGACTGTCCCACCGATCCTTGTTTAGCGATACATGGTTGCCGTAGAAGATGCGATCCTTGAAAGTTCCTTTTCTCACAAGGTATCTCAGACCTGTATAAAAAAAATTAAGATGACAGAGTAGTAAAGAATTTCATACGTAAGATCTAGAACATCAGCACTGGGTTAATGATCAATGCCTACTCCAATGATCAATAAATGAAGGACATAGATAACCCAATCACATCCACCCAGCAATATCTCGTAGAAACATGGGCAAATTGAATATTTGATTTATTTAAACTAACAACTAAACACTCCTCTATGTAAGCTCTAGTTCAGTAAATATTGATTTGGAAGGTCATCTAACCCAAACAGAGTAATGTCTGGTAATCAAGTGTCACTCAAACATCAACTTTCGATATTTCACGGTTCATTTAATATTTGACCAGCCATATAGAACTTTACTCCGTAGTGCCAAGATAGGATCGTGGTCCACATCTCCATCTCCATCAGAACTATCATCAGTGTCATAGTCGCTAGAGGTGTCGTCATTAGCGCTATAGCCGTCACTCCCACGTGAAGTGCCATCTGAAGCATCATCTGAGGTGGTCCGGTGATCACTCTCTTCACTGCTGATGAGGATGGTTTCCCTTGTCATTCAAACATGTTGCATGCATTGCAATGAACAAATGTTAGTTATTGATATATGAAATCTGTCTTCCATTAGGACTTGTTAGCACCATATACAATGTGAGTAATCTTTTCGCATACTTCTCGCTAAGTACGTAGTTCATGTATAAACATCTACACAAAAGAGCTAGTCGACAGCTATTCGCATGACTAGTCAAGACTAGTGGTTAGACTCATAATCATTGGGCAGATATAACCAATTAGGATATTTCAAGGTTACAATTTTGTGAGCTGGACAAGAAAACTTGGTAACGAACCAATTAGTAGCCATGTAAAAATGAACCATGATTGACTGCTCTCATCGAGCAATACGTGAAACTATAACTGATCTGCCTTTGATAACTGCAAATTTCCTGATGGGCTGTTCTGTGGTACCATCAGGTAATAAATATAAAGTCTTTAAATTGTCCCAACAAAACAAATAATGCATTTTCTACTGTACATAACATTTTTAGAGGTAGCTGTGGAGGTTAATTTTCCAATTTCCAGTGAGAATAAGGACATGATAGAATCTCTCAAGCAAGATGACAGCATAGTGAAGGCTATGAGAACGAGCAAGGTATGCTGACCAATAGTCATCCTTTTGTATACTTCTATTTGTTTACTCATTACTACCCATACCAACAAGTAAAATCATGATTATGAAGTATAATGGCAGAAAATCCAATAGTGAGGAATTTGTTGCAATGTAAACTACTAGTTCACAGCAATTTTTCATTCACCCCAACAAGCCCATACCATCTCTTGGAGATAGGCTGACATAATTCAAGTAAGTAGTAACAACAATCAGCAAAAATATGCACCAACCAAAAATATTACATGTGTGCACATATCATCAAAAACATGCACCAATCAAGAGCAGTCTATACTTGAAAAATCCTTCAAAATATGCACTAATCATCATACTACCATCGAGTAATACTTGAAACTATAACTGATCCTCATTCCATCATTACAAATTTCCTCATGGACTTCTTCTGTGCTCGCCTTTTTAGTTTTTAATAACTAAGCATCAGTAAATACATATACACAGTCTTCAAACTATCCCAACAAACCAAAACATGTGTATGCTCCTGTGAATATACTTTTTCTATATCTAGAAGTGGGGGTCATTTTACAGGGGGAAAACTACTTGATAGCATCTGTCATGCAAGATGATAGCATAGTGAAGGCTATGTCGACGAGCAAGGTATGCTGGCCAACACCCACCTTTTTCTCTTACTTGCGCGAAAGTGTTTACCCATTACTACCCATACGAACAAGTAAAACCATGATTATGCAGTACATTGTCAGATTATCTTGCTGTAAAATTACTAGTTGCAATATGACCTACTAGTTGACAGTAAATCTGTGAGTACCCGAAACATGCACACAAGCAAGTGTCAGATTTTAATGTGGGCGGTGCTACTAGATCACAAAATTAAGGTCAGATCGACATTCGAAGGGCAGGGAAGATCAATCTTACCTGCGAAGTGGTACCAGATGGGGCTGGAGTAGATTTGTTTGAAGCTGGCACCACCAGAGCTTCGGGCGGCGCAACCAGGATTGGGGAGAAGAGGTGCCATTGTCAGACCTTGCTGTCGAAGAAGCAGTGGAGAATCGTGGCCGGAGCAGGGGGGAGTGGGTGGCCTCGTGGATCCGGCCGATTTGACGACGACGGGGGCGGCTAAGGTGACGGCTTGGCAAACCCTAGCCATCGCCCTCCGCGTCGCCTCTCTGTCTCTACAAAGAACAAAGTGTGGTGGGATTGGGAATGGGGGTGGGGTTGGGGTTGGGGCAATCGCTCGCTTTTCTCTCTGCCTCCCACTTGTGCAGGCCCACAAAAGGAACAAAGTGTTGGGCCGGATCAGATGCATATTTGGCAACTTTACCAATTCTGGCCAAACAGAAAAGATCAACATGACCACAGGTGTTCTTTTGAATAAACCCTAAAAATACACTGCTGTTCATATTGCATGTGGATGAGTCTTTCAGTACACCAATTGATCTTGAATAATTTTAAGCACTCCACAGTATATATATATATGAAAATAATGGCTAAACAATAAAATGGTAAACTATTAGATGCAAGGTTACAAATATTTGAAAAAATCAATAATTGAATTGTATGCATTTTTATGATTAAATTTAATAAATGTAACATTTCTGCAAAAACTATGATAATTAAAATATTCATTGGTATTTAAAAAAAACCCGCAAATGACTACTTATGCCAACCAGAACTTCTTTAGGGTTTCGTTTATTCATCTATTCTTTGGCGTGCTGGTTCTCATAACGCCTTCTTCGGACCTTCTCTTTGTCTGACAAATTCCTGAGATATTGGGATAGCACCTTGTGTTTCTCCCTCACATCATGCTTCATTTGGTATCCTTTGGCAACTCCTTCTGCGTGCTCAAGAATACTAACAAAAGCCGGGTCCAGATATTTGCCACAGAACGCGCAACGATACGCCATATGCTTAAGCACGTTGCACTGTCCATTCTACAATTCTTCAAGGGTTTTTTGAGTGTGTGCATCCATCTCTCCTTCGGAAATGTCCGCATAATCTTGAGAATAAGGCTGCAAGTTTAAATTATGTATGATATAACCTGCACCATTGTTTACAATACCTAATATTCCCTAAGTTTCATACTGTAGTGCCTATAAATTATTTTTAAAGCAAATATTTATTAACTTTGAAAATTTAAGGAGAAAAAAAGCAATATCAAATCCATATGAAAGCATAAATCATATGATGTACTTTTTAAAAAATTGTCAATAAACATGCACGACCTTTGTGATGTCTGACTTTTGGCATAAAACCAAAACGCATTAAATTGTGGAGTGGATGAACCATTAATTTCTCAAAGATTGATTGAATAAATAATGATCATTACATACTGATGATCAACATTATATTTGGAGCTAGATTCCATTATGCCAATTCAACAATGTATTGATGGTTTAATGATTAACCTCTAACCTTAAACTTGAAGACAGATCTAGGGTTAAAAAAAATTAAAATTACCGTAACGGAATTCCAGTCCATGCCGTGCATGTGCTGCTGCTTGTGATCGACGACGGAGTACTGCACCTTGTTGACACGATGGTTCTCTGTGTCGGACACCAAGTAGTCCAAAGCTTTCTCGTGGGGATCCTGATCCATGCGATGGACGACGACGCCGGTGGTTAGCCCCGCAAGTCCATGATCTATCACGATGCCGTCCATGACAGGCCCCTCACGTCCATGGCCACGATCTGTCACGACGGCCAATTGACCTCCATGAGTGGATTTCATATCCGACGGTAGGGAGGCGGGCATGTGAGCGGTGATGATGGTTTTAGAGCGTACCCTAGGGGGAGAGATGCGGGGAGTAATTGGTAGTTACCTACTATAGCAGAAATACTTATGAGAAAAATTGATTGGTTGGCGTTGGGCACCTTCAATGTAGAGGCGCTTATTTAGGCGCTTAATTAGGATCATGGAAAAAAAATCACAAGCATAGGCGCTTGGGGCAGGAGCTAGGAACTGGATTTTGTACATCTACATGATGCAATCCAAAGATCATGTCAGGGGTGGATGGGTTGGGGATTGAAAATTGTGTACATAAACCCTAATGCTCAAGAGTTGTGAAAACATCAAATCAAACTGTCATCAAGTGATCTAGTATTACTTGGATCGAGACTTTGTGATCATCATGTAGCCACGCCACAAACACGATGATTCTAGTATTACTTGGATCAACACCTTAGGCAGAAAACTAGTGCATTTCCTTTTTGAGTCACCATCTTCCTTCTTGAAAACCACATGTACACACTCATCATGTATACCATAACACATCAAAATCTGTTAACGAGCGCTCACAAGCTTAACTAGCTTCAAACGAACCTAGCCAATCAGGTTTTTATGCTATTTAATCAAATATTGAGCCGATGATTAATGAGCACGAGTTTAACAAGCAGAGATGTCAAACCACACACCAATTAGCATAGTTCTACCTTAGTTCAATGCTTCCATATATACAAAAGCAAGCACCACTTAGTAGTACTGGTGCACATAGTTCGACCATAAACGTTCACCAACAAAATATAGCATAGGGTAGTACTTTGCATAGTTAAAACCAAAAGAGCATCAGTTCTAGCTGCGAGGGTGCGCACTTCCCTAAAGCCTCAAAGAAGCCTCATCAAGTAATCGGCATACGTGGTGTGCTTCACCCTGAAAGCATAGCCATTCTTGGTGCTGCCTTGGGATGTTCCAACTGCATGGTTGATGGTACTCGACAGGTCGCCTTTCATCACCTTGTTGCAGTAAGGACATCCGTAGCCCTTTCCAAATCTAGGCCTCACAGCTTTCTCGAGCTCACCATTGTCCAGCTGCCTCAACTTCTGCCTCCTGAAGATCCTCTGGGTTTCTGGGTCACTATCAACGTCGTCACTTAGGACCTACATGTAGTACAAAATGTTGCGTAAGTATATTTAATATGATAATTCAGCAGGCACATAGTCTATGAAACATAATGTAATTGATGACAGCGTAAAATATCTTCAAATGACATTGAAAAAATAAATGCATAACTTATTAGTTGCTACATAAGCAACTAAATGGGATAGTACCATATAGTAAAAAAATGAAGGATCAACCATACGTGTTGAAGAGAGCACTAGCATTGCCACATTTTGCCATACATTTTCCCAAGCTTGCCTAAGGTTAGTTCATCAAAATGAGAGCCACAAGTTGGCAAGCCTAAGGGAACCTTGTCACACTTTTTATGTGTATGCCATGTTGGACCCAAGTGTGGCTGGAACCAAACACTCACTTAAGTTGGTCAAACTTGCCTAACCTTAGGTATGGCAATCTTTGGCAAAGTTAGTCACAAACCAAAAAACCCTTTAGTGCAACAAAATTCACTTGTTACGTAAAAATGCATGAACTGATGATGTAACATGGTAGAGCAGAATACAGATGTACTAATGCAAAAAAAGACTTATAACTTACATGCATGACTAGATAAAATAGTTCGTGAGCTGTATCTATTTAGGGTTAGAATTTTGTGTGCTTATGATGATGGATATTGAAAGTCCCCATGTTATCGTCGTGGAAGTTTCCCCTATTGATCGATACCCCACCCATCAATGTTCCTGAACCATTCAACGTTCTAGGTAAAGTAGTTAATTATTATGAATTCTAACAATAAGTGATCCCAAATGTTGTACTTACAAAAACGGGGTTTTATCATTTATGCCACCACTCGTGTCCCACAACTAAGTATCACCACTAGGAATTTCTACTGCTAAAAAAAGCCATCGCTTCGTTAGACACATGCTCAAAAATGCCACTGCACATCATTATTGTGATATCAAATCTATCTTGACATGCTATAATGGCATCAATACCTATGGACCAACATGCCAGCTCTCCCTCTATCTCACTACAATAAAGTGTGGGCCCACTTGATCCCAACAACGTTCTTATTTTCCTGTAAAATTATTTGCTTACTTACTCCTCACAAGTGGGGCCACACTTATCATTGTGAGATGGAGAGAACTGAAATGCGGGCCTGGGCTTTTTTTGTCATATTGGATGGTCAACAAGTTTTACATGAAAATAACAATGTCTAATGGCATTATTGAGCAAACATCTAATGGAACGATGGCATTTTTTATACATCTAATGGCATTTTTGAGTAAGCATCTCAAGAACCGATGGCATTTTTGAGTGGCTGTAAATTCTAAGGGAAAACTGAGTAGTGGGATACAACTGGTGGCATAAATGATAAAAACCCTACAAAAGAACTAATTAAAACAACTCAAGTAAAACATTGATGATATCCAATTTCTTTCTAAAATAGCCATTGCTTAGAGATAATCAATGTTTAAAATCATTGCCACAGCCACTTATGGAACATTTCAACCAAAGATTGATCAAGTGCAACCAAACATGTACTCGACATTTTAATACCTTATTTGCCTTGTACTGACCAGGGAAAAGCTAGGATATTACAAAATAAATAAATAAATAAATAAAGGGGATAGATGACTAACCTCTTCTTTGTTGTCGTCGGCAACGACCACAGGTGGGGGCAGGGGAGGCAACAACCGCGGCAGACAAACACCCGACTGCGGCCGAGGAGCCACCACCTGCTCCGGCAGAGAAGCCAGAGGAGCTACCTGTTCTGGATTATTAGCAGAATAATTTATATAGGTCAAAAACTAACATATACATGCCTCAATAAATGTAATCTAGCTACACAGCTAGGGATCTAGGATTTCATACTTGGGTGTTCAAAAATTTATATTGCAAAGTAAAACCACAACAATATTTTTCAAATGGAGGGAGTAATATCTAAAATTTTCATGTGAAAAGATTCTTTGTCCATGGTAATGACAGTACTGACATGAATGACAGAAAATGAAGATTATTTACTTCATGACCATAGAATATGACATTTTCATAAACAAGGCATGGTGTTGTTATCCTTAAGGTGCAGAAAATATTTTCACAATCACCTACGTAAGCAATTCAATTCCAAGGTCAAGCTACGTATTTGTATTAACGTATTTGTATTAGCATAGTCACCAAACCTAGGTGGATTTATTAGCAAGATAATTTATCTAGATCAAAATATTGCCTATACAAGGCTCAACACATGTAACCTAGCTAGTTACCTAACACATCTACAGAATATTGATATGGAGTCCATCGATCAAAGATAAAAGAAACCCTGGCCTTCCCCAAAAATAGACAAAAGGACTAACCAGAGCACAGCTAGGATTTTACAAAAAATTAAAGGAGATAGATGACTAACGTCTTCTTTGTTGACATCGCTGACGACCACAGGCTTGGGCACAGGAGGCGTCACCCGTGGCAGAGGAGACACCTGCTCCGTCTGAGGACCTAGAGCAGCTACCTGGTCCCACATAAATAGCAGAATATTTTATATAGATCAAAAAATGTCATATACATGCCTAAACTAATGCAACCTAGCAACACAGCTTCGGATCCAGGATTTCAAAGTTGGGTGTTCAAAAATTTATATTGCAAACCAAAACCACAACAATGTTTTTCAAACGGCTGAGATCAAGTTGGCTTTTGAGTCCAAAAGGCATTCTTCTGCCTCTGCTTCTGTTACTCAAGAAATTAAAGAGTTAGGAGTAATATCTAAAATGTTCATGTGAAATTATTATTTTTCCATCATACTAACAGTTCAGACATAAATGACAGAAAATGAAGATTATTTAGTATGACATTTTCGTAACAAGGCATGGTGTTGTTATCCTTTACTTGCAAAAAATATTATGCTGAAAATAAGCAACCAAATAATATATTTCAAGTAGGGATGATAACAAGTCTAAAATATTGCAGCCTATGGTAATTGGACTCCAGGAATCAAGCAATTGGCGTTGAGCAAATTGAACGACAAAAAATGTGTCTGCTGGATTAAGTGTGAGAGGCTAGTTTTATACAAATTGACATGAAATTTAGTGCACAAACTACACCACTTTTAGTCCATTTAGCAATAAAAGAACCATATATAAGAAATTTCGGGCAAAAAATTTCGGGTGGTTGGTAGATCTATCTTAAAATTTGGCATCAACACATTTTGGATGCACGAGAGCCATGGATCGGAGTGGTTGGTAGATCTTAAAAACAAGATAACCTATACAATGAGGAGCCGACCCCCACACCCATGCACCCATGTGGATCCCCCCTTGAAACCTACCGGATCTAACGAATCTAGGTACAGATTTCATAGATGGAAGAAAAGCAGAAACCCTAGTCATGCTCAAAAATAGATAAGGGACTGAACAAGGAAACCTAGGATATTTCCTAAAATAGGAATGACCTCTTCTTCATCATCGTTGCTGTCGATGTTGACCACGGGCTGCGGCAGAGGAGGAAGATGGCGTGGCAGAGGAGGCAGATGGCGTGGCAGAGGAGTCACCTGCTCCGGCGGAGGAGCCACAAGCTCCGGTGGAGGAGCCACAAGCTCCGGCGGAGGAGCCACTAGCTCTGGTGTAGGTGACACCTGCACTGGAGCCTGGACGTGGTCGACGATGTCAAGGTCGCCCTGCTGCCGGATGGACTCCTCGCCGGCAGGGAGGGGTTTCTCCATGTGCAGCTTCGCCCAACGCTTGGATGCTTCATGCGCCATGGCGCCGGCCCCGGTGTCGGCCCTCCCTCCCATGGTGCGCTTGGGCATCTCGACGGTGGAGGTGCAGCGGCGGGAAGGGAGCAGTGGCGGGATGGGCAGGCGAGTGGTGAGGCATGGGAGGAGAAAACCCTCGTATTTGTGGATGGAGAAGAGGAAGGGAAGAGGGGGGTGGCAATGAGATAAATGCTAATGGGGAAGTGGAGCCGCTGATTTATTCCTGGGAAGTCAAAAGGAGTTGTTGCCACGTTCACACCTCCCCGTGTGTTGTTCACACCACCACGTCTTGGCACGTCAAAACGTAACTTCTCACTTCTCACTAAAATGAATAGCTCGATCGTGCACAGCCATGATTAAGGAGTAATGCAACTTCCCTTCAAAAAAATTGTGTAATGCAACTGCTCCCTCATTACGCAGAACAAAGTCATAAAGTGGGACAACTGAATTTGTAGGCTTGTTTCATCTGCACGTGTCATGTTTTATATTTGTCCTAAAATATGTTGTAAAACTTTACAAACAATGGAATGGCAAATGGATGTGACAAAACTTCGTCAGCAACCGCGCGGATACGTCTGCCATATATCCGATGTCCGGTACCGAGGAGGGGAATGTTGATCCACGCGATGCCATGTGTGTCGTCTGGACCCATATCATGCACCCCGAGCCAATCGGGCCAAAACATGCGCCGCTAGCCTTCTCGATCCAAATAATGAGCTAGTGTCCGCCATGCATAGAGATGCTCATGTGGATAGGTTTGCTAGCACTAGTGAATGACGTTGGATCTTGGTGTGCAATATGTGTAGCCGCGTGTCTCTTTGGCATGCCTGCCATACTGAAGGGACTCGTCGAAGGTCCAACGAACCGCGGTGGGGTCAATGCTAGATGTATGGTGTGGGTCAACCTGGCTAACGGTGCATGGTTTGAGTTCAGGTGGTTAGGTTTGCATGGCTGGGGGGCTATATGGCTAATGAGTGCGTATGCGTCATCTATACATTGTCAAGGTTGAATGGTGGTTGTCTACATGGCCATGCGTGCATGCATGGTGTGGGTCCAGTTTGCGTGCGGCACACGCGATGTGCCTTGGTGCGTAGGGCCCACAACTTGTGGCACAGAGTTCTGAAGCAGATGAAGGGGCGGGCCCTGGTCTTCGTCCACAAGCAGGACTTGTTCCCTCTCGATGGCTAGCTCTAGGATGCGTTTTGGTCTCGTTTACACACAACCTATGTGAAGGCTTATGCGTGCCTCTCTCGATGTTCGACCACACCCACACCGCGAAAGGTCCCAAGAAATTTGGATCCCTCATGAATTTGCACGGATTATAGCGGCGGCAGACGAGACCCAGCATTTTTTGCCCTTAACAATGGCTCTAAGGCGGCCCTGCCAATTGGTCGCACATGGCACATATATGGACCAGAGCTTAGCATGGAACTGTCACACCCAATCCCTGCTGTGATTTCATGTGGCCGCGGTATAGATCCTGAATTTCTAAGGATACTGCCCTAGAAATGCGGCAAATGTCCCAAATATGGCAAGCGCGGGCTTCGAGAAAGGTCGGGACCTTGCATGCGCTTTTGGATTGTTCTCCGTTGACCCAAGAGAAAGCATCGACGAAAATGGAGGAACGGGCCCGCATTCATTGCACAAACCGGACACGTTACCTCAAGGTAGCTAGATCCAAACCATACACCCCCGCCGTCTAGACCCACGTGGTTCACCACTTAGACACTAGACCCACATCACTTACGCCGCCCCCCAAGCCAACCGTTCCCCGTGTAGACTCATATGCCGCACCCCGCAAAATAGCTTAACACAAGACTTCACCCCGATTTCCACAACATGCACCACTACACGTAAGTGTACAAAAAATGGACTATCGCATTATCAACATTTTTTTGCCAAAACAAGTAAGTTGTTTTTAAATTGCTTGAAAATAGCAAGGTTTCTGTTAAATTATAATTTCATTAATTACACGTAATAACGTGCATCTCTTTGTCCCTCAAAAAGGGTGGCATTCCTTTTTTGTAAACCCACAAAATTACTTCCTTTCCCTCGAAAAAACGAATCCTTCTTCACCCTCTCATGATCACGTTCACAGTGGCCTCACCCTATAATCTAGGAGTGGTCGATCCAATCTCCCCACGGGGGACAACTTCCATGCACTATCTATCTTGGTTGGTTGCAACCATCTCGCCATCATGGTTTTTTATGGGAAAATCACATTCTTTTGTCTTCCCTTCCAAAGATATGTGGCGAAAAACATGGAACAAAAATTGTAGAAGGCATGGTGGGATACGTGCACATGTTGTCTTTTTGTACTACAAGTGCACTTGTTGGCAAGTTGCACGTGCACGTGTCATGTTTCATTTTTTATTGAAAATTATGCTGTACACCTTTACATAGACGCTTGAATTATTGTTTTCGTATGTTAATAATTCCTAAATATTTTAATTCAGCATGCACATAACACATGGCTTCCAAGCTTCGTTAGCGACCGCTTGGATTCGTTTGGTATATGCCCGTTGTCTGGTATTGGGCAGGGGAATGTGGATCCATGCGATGCCATGCGTTTCATCTGGACCCATGTCATGCACCCCCAGCCAATCGGGCCGGCATCCTATGCCGCTAGGCTTCTCGATCCTAACCATGCGCTAGTGTCCACCATGGGTAGAGATGCTCAGGTGCACAGGTTTGCTGGCACTAGTGAATGACGTCGTATCTCGTTGTGCAATATATGTAGTCGCGTGTTGCTTTGACATACTTGGCATGCCGAGGGAAGGGACTCGTGTCGGAGGTCCAACGAACCGAGGTGGGGTCAATAATGGATGGATGGTGTGGGTGAACCTGGCAAACGGTGCATGGTTTGAGTGAAGCTGGCTAGGTGTGCATGGCTGGGGGCTAGATGGCTAATGAGTGCGCATGCGTCTTGTGTACATTGTCAAGGTTAACCGGTGAGTGTCTACTTGGCCACGCGTGCATGCATGGTGTGGGTCCAGTTGGCGTGCGGTGCACGGGACGAGCCTTGGTTGCTAGGGTCCACATCTTGCAGCATAGAGTTCTAAAGTAGATGAAGGGGCAGGCCCCGCACACCGTTCATAGGCCAGACTCGTTTCCTCTCAATGGACAATGGCTCCGAGGCAGCCCTTCTCTTTGGTGGCACATGGCCCATATATATGGACCAAAGAGCTTAGCATGTGATTGTTACCCCATTCCCTGCTATGATTTCATGTGGCTGCGGTATAGATCGTGAATTCTCGATGATACTACCCTAGAAATGCGGCAACTGTCCCGAATATGGCAAGCAGGAACCAAGAAAGGCCGGGACCTAGCATGCACGTTTGGATTGTTCTTCGTTGACCCGAGAGAAAGCACCGATGAAAACGGAGGAACGGGCCCACACTCAGTGCGCAAACCGGATGCGTTACCTCAAGGCAGCTAGATCCAAACCATGCACCCCTGCCTTCTAGACTCACGTGGCGCACCACTTACGTAGTAGACCCACACCACTTACACCGTCCCCCAAGCCAAGCATCCCCCCCGGGTAGACTCATATGTCGCACACCACAAAATAGAATTAGCACAAGACTTTCACCCCAATTCACCAGGTTACTACCTTGTGCACCCCTAGCCAGCATGATACACTACATGCACCTAGAGCCACCTGGGCCCACAGCATGCACCACTACACGTACGTGTCCACAAAATGAACTAATCCATAATCAACTTTTTTTTTGCAAAAAACAATTTAGTCATTTTTATAATGGCTTGAAAATAGCAAGGTTTCTATTAAATAATAATTTCCTTAATTACAATAAGGTCCATTTTGTAACCACACAAAATTCCTACCTGCCCTAAAAAAAGAATTATGAGAAAATCACCTTATATTTTTTTACTTCCAAAGACGTGTGGTGACAAAAGCATGGAACAAAATTGTAGGAGGCACGGTTGGATACGTGCACATGCTGTCTTTTTCTACTACAACTGGACTTGTTGGCAAATTGCATGTACACGTGTCATGTTTTAATTTATCTTGAAAATTATGTTGTACACATTTACATAGGCGATCAAATTGTTGTTTTCATATGTTAATAATCCCTAAATATTGACCACGTGACACTTGTGGTAAGCAATCCAAACAATTCGAAAAAAAATCCCTAAATATTGAATTTAAGCATGCACCTAGAAATTATCAGTCATAGAACCAACATCTCTTTCGTAGAGATTAAGGTACTTCCACATTAAATCTAATACAATAAATTCAGAGGTTCAACTTAATACATTAACAACACATAAGGATGTAGCCCAGTAATCCAACGAGTAGAGAGAAAAGGAGGAACAAAAGCTGGAAGAAGAAGGATCAGCTAGCAGCAGCGCCATCAGCCTCCTAACCTCACAACTCTAGGTCTCCAGCCTTGTGAACTCCAGTTTTTTTTCCTGCAAAACACGAATGACAAAGTTGCTGTTACAGGTTAGGACTTAGTGAAAATTAAAGTTATGATGAAACAGTTACAATGACAAACATTGTTGACATGATGGTTACAACAAGCAAACAAAACCAAACTCACAAGTGCAACTTACTTTTAACATCAAACAATTATATTAACATGGCCACTTTAGAGCAAGATTTTACCATGCATCATAAACTTGTCATAGCAACAAAAGGCATGGCATGAAAGTATCGACAACATAATGCAAATAATTTTTTGGAAGCATGGCCATAGGAGTTATATTTTTAGTGGCAACCTTCAAGCAAAGTTGCATAGTTTTATAACAGAAAGGGCTGCTGTTATTGGTAGAGGCACATTGAGGTTGGCTAGCCATCAAGGTGACCAATGGGCTAGGGGCCACATGACTGGGAGCATTTGTGTGCGTATGACTGCCGTGGGACCCGGATGTCAGTGGCTTACTTTGAAAACAAAAGGGGGGGTTTATAGTTTAGTCGGAACCATCAAGCAAATTCGCAAAGTTTTTTAGCTGACAGATTTATACTTGCTGAGATGCACAAAGTAAAATGATGGCATGTTGGAGGCAATAAATAAATATGCTACATGGCTTGTCATGGCATCTAATTGTGCAGAATGCTAGTACAAATCATGGAGAACAAGACATACAACATGAGCATCTCCATAAGAGCTGGTAGCTCTACCAAAAAGCAATCAACAACTCAAAAAAGGTTCAAATATAGTATCAAGCACTTAATAATAGAAAGACACATAACAAATTTTTGGAGTAGAAGTGCAGGTGAACATAATATACTACCACTACAACAGTACAAATTTAGCCTAGGGTTCATATACATCATAATCCAGCCCCCAAAAGCATGTACTCAATCACTACCACCACAACTGTAAGCACGAGCAGTAGGAATATTAGGAGTGGAGAAGCTTACTCTAAACAACGGTACCGCCGCCGCTCAGACGAGGGGAGCAGCGAGGGAAGCATGGAGAATGGCGGGGAAGCAATGTCGGGACCACTGTCCTCCTCCTCTTGCGCTTCCGAGTCATCTACGACTCGGTTGGAGGCTCCACAATCTGCAACAACACCTCGTGCACCGTGTGTTCCTGATCTAGTGGATGCTTTTCCCTGGATCTAAACGCCCACCACCTACGCCTGTCCCACGGGCTGGATGAATTGGCCTGCTCCATCGCCCATAGGAGGATCTCGATGTCGTGCCTCAGTTATGCGGGCAGGGGGGAAAGCTTTTTCTTATCCCTGGATGTCATTTCCCTCAAAGTGGCCATTGCCGTCCAGTTCAACTGCCTTATGTTGTTAAACCAAGAACATATCTCCATCAACCTGGCCATCTTGACCTGGTCGCCGCCGGCGATCTGCTCCTCCATCGAGGTTCTTGCGTGGATGGAAGAAGGGGGTGGGATGTGGAAGAGGAGACGAGCAAAGTTGCGGCCGCGAGAAGGAGGAGAAGGAGAGGGAGGAGATGTCGCGGTTGTAATGGCGATGGGTGAGGGGAAGGACGAAGGCGGTGGCGGTTCTGCATTGGATGAGAGGGGCGGCGCGTGATTGTTTTCTTCCTATGGCTTTTTTTCGAGACAATTTTTTCCTATGACTAAAATGCCAGAGATTAAAACGGTTCCAAAAAAGCCCAACCACTGTAAAACTTTGTATAATAAATATAGATAATTCGGGCTAACCAAAGCCCACAACATGAATTAATAGTACACTTACAACTTAAATAACACCAAGACAAATATAGATAGATAGATTTTTTAGCTAAAAAAGATAGATAGATAGATAGATGGCCGGCGCTTCTCCACCAGGCTCCTCCTTGCTCCTCCTCCGGGCGCCCTTCACTGCTCTGTGGTGTTGTTAATGGGGTACGGTAGAGTGTGCATGCGCTCGTCGGTGGGGAAGACATTGTCGTAGTCCGTGAAGATGTTATGGGTGGTGAAATCTATGAACTCGCAACCACACCAGAACACGCGGCCGAGGAGGTAGAACGCGTCGAAGGGGTTGGTGAAGTGGGCAAGGATAGCAACCACAACCCCATTGTGGATGACCTCCTCAACTCGGTACATCCTTGGAGATCCCCGAGGGAGGTGCCCGTAGCCGGCCCCAAGGAAGAAGTCGGTGAACCCCCTTGCACCCCTCCACCTTGACATCACCCACACATGAAGGGTGCTCTCGACGTACACCCCGGCGGGGTAGAGCATCTCCGGCACGGTAGGGGGGGCAGTGGTAGGTTGGCCCGGTGTACTGCATGGCTGCGGCAGGCTGGTTCTTGGGGCTGTTTGTGGTGAAGAAGAAGAAGGGCAGGCGCAAAATGCAGGTGGGAGAGTATGGGAGATGGATGAAGGGTGTGAGAGGAAGAGGAACATGATAGGTGGCTTAAATAGCCACCGTGGCAGTAATGGGGTCAAATGTGAACAAATTTTCCACCCATTGCGGCATCAGGAGTGTACACGCGTGGGAAACTGTAGTGTGAATCAAACCGCGAAGTTTAAGTGCTGCCCTATGTGCCGTCGGTCGGGTCAACCGGGGATGGCTCTGCGGCGCGTGCTCCTTCGCGTATGTGCACGCATGTAACATAGGCTGAAGCGGATGCATGCATGCAACCGCATGCAATGTAGGCTCGCTCGGGCGCATGCAACGGCGGCGGACATCACTCGGTCCAACGGGTGGGCTTCTTTACACAGCCCAACGACATGCATGCATGGCAGCCCACCCTCGAGCGCAGAAAAAAAAACAGTCACAGAAAAAAACATAAGTATTATATGATTTATCGACGCGAAAGCCCTAGATAATCCTTACAATGTCAAAAAGCTACAAAACTTGGTAATGATGCTAGTCATGTTGGTACAAGGTTGTTGGTCCACTTCAAGGATGTCGACAAAAACATGCTTCAAGACGGACCCTTCCCGTCCCGAAAGGCCTCCCATGAAGCAGGTTCAGAATGACACTGAACTTTGCCAGGATGTAAGTCCAATGAGATCAACACTTGTTCATGTTGCTTAATGTGGCACTGACCGTCGAAGGAGATAAAGATTGATACTTGTCATGTGGGCCCATAGTTTTTTTACATTTGGTGTCGATAGAACACAAGAAACAAACATGACTATATGCTTTTAGGTCTTCACCCTCCCAATTTGTTGGCAAACTCAGCGGGTTTTGCCTTAAGATGCCACCTCTTTCTGTAAGATGCAATTGCTGTGGTTTTGGAATCCTGGTTCTCTTTCCTGCAGAACGGACATTTATAGCGACCGTTACGCCGGTACACAATCTTTGCAGCCATGAGCCACTTGAAGATTTTCTTTGCGGAAGCTTCCCTCAGCTGTAGGTAGTTCTCACATTCTTCCAAATCTGCAATCTGGTATTAGAAGAAAACAAAATCTCATGCAAGCGAATTGTACATTATATCAAAGGCAGGCATAAATGGGTTGTTTTTTCTTTGTATTGGTTTCCTAAAACTTTGGTTATATGAAAGACAGGCATAAAATGGAATATAAATGATGCATTCATCTAAATTTGCAAACTTTAGGACTGATAACCATATGATTAATCAAAAAAAAGGTGAACAGTACGATTGTCTATACGAATAGCGAGGAATAACAAGAGAGCAATTTCTAGGGTTAACCTCGAGAAGGAAAATTCTAGGGTTAATATCTGCAGACACTAACCGATTCGTCGTGTTGGTGCTGTGTTGGACCAGCTGCGGCTGCGAATCGGCAGCGACGACGTCCTTGTCGACCAGTTCCTTCATGGGGTCCACATCCGCCACACAGAGCGCACCAGCCACGCCCCTCCCCCGACAGGTAGGATCATCCTCACCACAAGAATGTGGGCTTTTTGGCGGCGGCGAGTACTGGGCGGCGATGAAGGCGTGGGTGGATAGGTAGAGGCGATCGAATGCTGGAGGTGGGAGCGAGATTTGGGGAGTGAAAATTCAATTTGTTTGGGAGAGAGAGGTCAAGGCCACGCATAATTCGTCACTTTTGAAATTTAGGTAGAAACATGGACATATACGGCATCGTGCACACCCAGAGATTTGCCCGAACCAACCAACCAAGCAAAAGAAAAAGTCCACAATGTCGGTCCACAAACGTGGCAACATAAACCGAACACCAAAATAGTGTGTTAAAAAAACAGCAAAATAGGAGGGACATTTTTTTGTTTTGCACGATACTACTAAATACTAGAAGGGACAGTTCGCACATTTAATTTCACATCGCATCTAGCTTTTTTGTTCATCGCTAGGTATGTTGTACCGATTGGGTAAAATGAATGGATAATTATAAAACCCTAGCTATTGTCAAGGTTTATCGGTGTGTGTCTACGTGGCCAAGTGTGCTTGCACGGTGTGCGTCTAGGTGAGTGTGATACACGTGACGGGCCTTTGTGGTTAGGGCCCACATGAAGCGGCACCGAATTTTGAGGAAAGTGAAGGAACGAGCCCCACACACCATCCGTATGCCGGACTTGTTCCCTCCCATTGGCTAGATCCAACATGCGATATGGCCTCGTTTACACTTACCCCGCGTGAGGGTTTATGCATGCCCCTCTCAGTGTTTGACCATACCCTTCATGGATCATATGATGAGACCACGCCAGGCCTCGTGATGCACCGCCTAGGCACAAACTGGACGCATTACCTCTCAGTAGCTAGATCCAAACCATGCACCCCCGCTGTTTAGACCCAAGTGGAGTAGCACCTAGACACATGACCCGCGACACTTGTGCCAGCCCCCGAACCATGCATCCCCGCCGTGTAGACTCATATGCGGCCTTGTGTGCATGCATGTTGTGGTTCCAGCTGAGTGCGATGCACGGGACGGTCCTTGGTTACTAGGTCTAACATCACGCGGCAACGAGATTTGAGGCAGATGAAGGAACGGGCCCCACACTCCCTTCACAGGACGGACGCATTCCCACTCTGTGGCTTGATCCAGCATGGGATATGGCCCCAGTTGCCCACAGCCTACGTGAGTACCTACGCATGCCGCTCTCAATGTTTTACCACACCCTCTAGGGGTCGTATGATTACACTTGCTCTAGGTCCCGTGAATTTTCGGCCCCTTGATAATTTGCATGGATTATAATGGCAACTGATGAGTATCATAGCCTAGAGAACGACGTCGAGGCCACCCCTCTCTTTGGTACATATGGTTCATATATGTACCAAAGAGCTTAACATGGGGCTTTCATCCCAATCCTTGCTATGATTTCATGTGGCCGCCGTAGATCTTGAACTTTTGATGTTACAACCCTAGAAATGCGCTAAATGTCCCAAATATGGGAGGGAGGGGGGGGGGAGAAAGGCCACGCAATAAACTATCCCCATAATTTTATGTTTATTTTATCTGGCAAGACAAACAAATTTTTTAAAATAAGGATTTTTAGCATGTTTTAATAAGGATTTTATAATTTCACATTATAAGGTGCTTATTTTTTCCTAAAACAAAGGTCTTGTAAACGCACAAAGCTCCACATTGAGCCTCTCACCATCACGTTCACGTTGAACTCACCCTAAAATGAAGGAGAGGTAGATCAAATCTCCCCACGGGGGGCAACCTCCACCTAGTAGCTAAATATGGTTAGTTGATAATTTCTCCCCAAGTCGTTTTTTGAGGCAAAATCACATTCTTTTTTTCCCTACAATATTGTGGCGAAATACATGGAAGAAAAATCATGGGAGGCACGGTGGAACAAGTGCACCTGTTTTCCCCCTCCCAAAGTGCATGTGAACGTGTCACCTGTACAAACAATTGAATTGTCGCTTTTATTTTGTTAACAATTCCTAAATATTGAATTTCAGCATGCACCTACCCCATGTCAGTTAGGTCAAATTTGTTTTATCCAAGCTCCGCGAGCGACCGTGCATATTCTTGTACCATGCACGTGCTGCTCCGGGCCTCTGGCGTCCGGTACTGGACAGGCGAATCTAGATGTGATGCAATACAATTCATGTTGACCCATATCTCATGCACCCTTAGCCAACCAGGCCGACAACATGCACCGCTAGCCACCTCGATCAAGACCATGCGGTAGTGTCCATGATGGGCAAAGATGCTCAGTTGGACATGTTTGGTGGCACTAGTGCATGATGCCCAATCTCGGTGTGCAAGACGGGTAGCCATGTGTCGCTTTGACATGCTTGGCTTACGTAGGGAGGGACTCATTGGAGAACTAACGAACTGAGGTGGGGTCAAGGGTGGATGGATGGTGTGGGTCAACTTGGCTAAAGGGGAACGGTTTGAGGCCATTTGAACAATGTATGCCATGGCTATGGTCATGAGCTACCTCACTTTCCTTACCACGAAATTTTTCATAAGGGGACAGTGTAAACCTAATTTTTTTTAGTTTTTTTAATATCCCATTTGTTACATTTATGGCACCGTGTACAACAAATTTGGGGTTATTTTGGAGATGGTGAAAAAAATCACTTCATTACAGACGGAACGTTTGATCCCACTTAAGCGAGTTTTTCTAACAAGGTGGTTTCTTCGACCACATCCAAATCACATGAAATTTTGTACACATGATCTTTTCATAAACATAGACAGAATTTGAAAGTTTTCCATTTTTTTAGAATTTTATATAATTTATAATGGCTCAGTGAAACTCAGGTACATACCTCTGACTTTACCTTAAGGGGACAATATAAACTTCATTATTGCTGAATTTTCTTTTATAATCATGTTTATTACATGGATGTGACTGTGTAAATTTTTTTGGGTGATTTGGAAAAGAAAAATCCCACCTTCTAACAGGAGATATCAAACCCCACGGCCTGCATACGACTAGAAACCCAACCATATGGGCCAGGATGCAGGCCCGTGGGATGTTGATTTCTCCTGCTAGTAGGCCCCACAGGGCATACACAGAAGTGGATAGGGAACATGCTGTTTCAGTGAGAGAGGCTCATGCAATTGGTCTCTCAGCTGCGTATATAAGTAGGTGTGTGCGCATCTCGCTTGGCGAGGTGGGACTAAACTCCCACCACCCGTCAGTTGCGCCCGGTGCGTCTCAGCGCTGGGCCAAATTTTGTTGGGCTGTCCCAGGCAAACCTCACCCGCGTGCTGGACCACGCGTCCCTGTAGATGGTTGGGCTGGCCCATCATGTATGCGTATCCTTTTTCTTTTTTCTTTTCACATATTCTCTTTCATTTGTTATTATACAGTTGTAAAACAAAGGTTGTTGTAAATGCACAAAACTCCTTCTTCAGCCTCTCACCATCACGTTCACGTTGAACTCACCCTAAAACCAAGGAGAGGTAGATCGAATCTCCCCACGGGGGACAACCTCCACAGAGTAGCTAAATATGGTTACTTCAGATTTTCTTCCCAAGTCGTTTTTTGAGGGGAAAATACATTTTCCTTTTTTCCTCCAATATTTGTGGCGAAATACATGGAACAAAAATTGTGGGAGGCACGGGGCTACCTGTTTTCCCCCTCCGAAAGTGCACTTGTTGCCAAAATGCATGTGAACGCATCATATTCCACATTATCCTTAAAACATGTTGTACAGCTGTAAAAACAATTGAATTGTCGTTTTTATTTTGTTATGAATTTCTATATCTTGAATTTCAGCATGCACCTATCCCATGGCGTCTCATCCAAGCTCTCACATCAACCGCACAGATTCTTCTACCATGCGTGTGTGCTGCTCCGGCGTCGGGTACAAGAGAGGGGAATCTTGATCCAATACGATGTGATTCATGTCTACCCATAGCATGCACCGCTAGGCAACCGGGCCGACAACATGCACCGCTAGGCAACCGGGCCGACAACATGCACCGCTAGCCGCCTCGATCTAGACCATGGGCAAAGATGCTCAGCTGGACATGTTTGTTGGCACTAGTGCATGATGTGCCAATCTCGATGTGCAAGATGTGTAGCCGTGTGTCCTTTTAACATGCTTGGCATACCGAGGGAAGGGACTCGTCGGAGATCCAATGAATCGACGTGGGGTCAAGGGTGGATGGATGGTGTGGGTCAACTTGGCTAAAGGTTTACGGTGGGTGTCTACGTGGCCAAGTGTGCATGCATGGTGTGAATCTAGTTGTGTGTGATGCACTGGACGGGCCTTTTTGGATAGGGCCCACATGAAGCGGCACCAAATTTTAAGGAAAATGAAGGAACGGGCCCCGCACTCCATCCGCATGCCAAACTCGTTCCCTCCAATTGCTAGATCCAGCATGCGACATGGCATCGTTTCCACATAGCCCATGTTAGGCCTTATGCGTGCCGCTCTTGGTATTTGACCACACCCTTCATGGGTCATACTATGAGACCACGCCAGGCCCCGTGAACCACCGCCTAGGCACAAACTGGACGCGTTACGCATTGGTAGCTAGATCCAAACCATATGCACCCCACCGTCTAGACCCACGTGTGGAGCATCACGTAGACATTTAGAGACTCATACATGGACATGCATCCTCTTGGTAGACGTTTAGACTCATGTGTTACCTCTTGGTAGCTAGATCCAAACTTGACTCACACCACTTACGCCAGTCCCTGAACCATGCATCCCCGCCGTTCAGACTCATACGTGGACATGTGTGCATGCATGTTGTGGGTCCATTTGAGTGCGATGCACGAGACATGCCTTGGTTACTAGGTCTAACATCATGTGGCATCGAGATTTGAGGCAAATGAAGGAACGTGCCCTGCACTCCTTTCACAGGCCGGACACATTCTCTCTCGATGGCTTGATCCGACATGCGATATGGCCCCGATTGCACACAACTTATGTGAGGGCCGATGCATCCCGCTCTTGATGTTTTACCACACCCTCTTGGGGTTGTATGATGGCACCACGCCAGGTCCCGTGAATTTTTAGCCCCTCACGAATTTGCATTGATTATAAAGACAGCAGACGGGCATCATAGCCCTAGATTGCATGCATCGAGGCCACGCCTCCCGTTGGTAACATATGGCACATATATGGACCAAAGAGCTTAACATGGGGCAATCATCCCATTCCCTGCTATGATTTCATGTGGCAGCATAAGATCTTGAACTTTCGAGGTTACAACCATAGAAATGCGATAAATGGCCCGAATATGCGAGGGAGGGAGGGGGTGGGGGCGAGAAAGGCCACTCAGTTACCTACACCCATTATTGAAGTTTCTTTTTTCTGGAAAGAAACAATTTTTTATAAATAAGGAATTTTTAGCACTTATTAATAATGATTTTATAATTTGACATTGTAAGGTGCATTTTTTTATCTAAAACAAAGGTGTTGTAAATGCACAAAAGTCCTCCTTGAGCCTCTCACCATCACGTTCACATTGAACTCACCCAAAAAGGATTTCCCTATTTTTTATGATTTTCCTTTGTTTTTGTTTTTTAGATAAAAGGATTTTCCTTTGTGTTTTTTTATTAGTAACATAGGGTTTTACTTTGTGACAGGTAAGCAGCCTGTGGGCCTGTTTGGTTGTTTCTTTACGAACTGGACCCACGGGCCATTATTTTCTGTGCTTGACACGGATAGGGTCCATGTCATCACCCCCATCGCCCAAACACTCCCGCCCCCCTCATCCCACCCTCCGCACAAACCACCCCGCCGCGACCCCGCCGCCTCCTCGCCTGGCCGCTCTCGACGGTTGGAGCAGAAGAGCACGGAGTGAGATTGGGAGGCCGCCAGCAAGCACCTAGCAACTACCAGTGACTAGGTGAAGTGAGAAACCCTAACTTGTAATCTTCGACTACTTTGTTCCTTGTTGTGTTGCCGTTTCGGGAGTTGGATATGGTTTTCAAAGTTGGAGATTAAATAGTTAGGATTTTCAATCGAAGGTTAGATGGAAGGCGATGCAGAGATTGAAGGAAGTTTTCTACATCGGTAGCTTGCTCGGTATTTTTTCCTAGGGTTTTGGTATTCCAGGGTTTTCATAACAATGAGCAAGTGAAGATGCGTAGACAATAGCAGCAAATATCAGCAAATAGTTCTTTAAAAATTTAGAAATTTTTTGGCATTGTGCAGTGGCGAATCCAGGAAGAAACCGGAGGGTGGCCCCAAAACTTATAAGTTGGGGTAGTGGATTAAATTCCTTTTTAGGCCGAAATTAGGTTGGGTTTAGTAATGCAGCCATTAACTTGTAGTCCTATATTGCAAGTCAACTAAACATTTCTCATAATAGTATTTACTGTAGTCCTAGATTGCAAGTCAACTAAACACTACCTCAGTTGTGCTGCTGAGGAGGAGGGGCCAATGCCGCGCGTCGACGCTCGGGGTGAGCCCATGCTACCGGTCGAGGATCAAGAGAAGGACATGTCTGAACAAGCTATGGTGCGGCGGGCACGCGCTGTGTTGCGGGGTTATGAGGAGTGGAGGGCGAGCCACCCGCATAGTTCAAGTGTATGATTGTTGATTACTGATGCAGTACCTTTGTTGATTATACTGTATGATTGTTGCCTAGTGTGTTTACATGCATAAGCCCATTTCTTAAATTCTCATCCTTTGCTTTTCTTCATTTTATTTTGTTTACACAGGTGGTGTGCATAACTTGTCGACATGACTGCAAGAGGCCCGATGCTGATGGGTTGACATTTACCATTAGGCTAGATGGGGACACTTCAGCTGTGGTATAAATAATCATGTCAATTTTTACTTGTAATTTTTTTGTTCCCCTCTACTTTGAAGATTAACAAAATGTAGGAAATAAATAGCAATTTAATTCTACATCTACAGATCATGCCATGCTACGCATGGCACCAGTTCAACACCGTCCTAGACAGTTCATTGCTTTTTCAAGCGAGAGGGAGCCGCACGTATGATTTTGGCGTGTACAAAGGGAATTCAAGGGCGATCATCGGTGGTGAAAACTGGTGCAAGTTTGTTGAAGACTTCGACCTGCGAGAAGGCGACCTTGTCTCCTTCGATTTGACTGAAGACATTCCTATGGTGTACTGCCGCAACCTGCCAAGGACATGCAATCAAAACAAAGAGCATAGTTGTCACGCCCAATATGCGACCCTATCCTAAAGGAACTCGAAGGTCCCACTAAGGATAGAAGCGCATATTGGAGGGGACGGTCGATTTGGTGCTCGAGCTCAGCTGCACCCTAAATCCGAGCCTTTGGTATGTGCGTTGAGATGGTGTCAACCCTGTCAGACGCGTCAGAGGTCGAGCAGGGGAAAATGAGGATACAGACTAAATACGGCAAGTACAGTGCGCGCTTGTGGGCCAATTCCGTACTTGGTGGCGTTGGTCCGTGAGGCGATGATTCTGAGCCGTGGCCCAGAACGTCTGGGTGTGGATAGTCCAGGTTGTATGGGGGTTTGCCGAGTAGTGAGATCGAGGAAGTGGTGAGGGGACTCATGGCGATGGCATCTGTGGCGGCTGCGACTTCCTGCGGCGGAGCGGCGATGGAAGCCGATGGCCTGGATTTCCTCATGGATCTAGTTGACCGGTGAGTTTCTCTAGCCCGGCTGTCGTCCTAGATCTGCGTGCTTCCATGGATTCACCATCTCTTCGCCGTGGAAGCTTACTCTGGCGCGGCTTGAAGGTTTCCACTGAGGGATAAGTACACGGCCAGCTTTTCCGGCGGTGCCTCTAGTGCCGCCGCTGCGGGAGGAAGCACCGGCTTTGCCTGCGTTTTCTACTTGTGGCTCCGGCTGCGCACAACAATTGGGGGACTGCAGCCCAGGAGGTCTGCGCAATCGACAGGGAACGTGGTTTTGGGAAGCGCCTGGGTGGACTAAAAGGTCATAGTTTCGTTTTAGCTGAACATGCCCAAAATGTTTTTTAGACTTGCGAAATTGTTCGATTCGATAGCAGATTTAGCACGGTCCATTGCATGTGCCTCATGTTCCCTGGTTCTAGTGCAGTCTGAATGATGTAAGTAGGTGATCTACTAAAATTTGAAGATTCAGGAGATGTGTAAACAAATAGTGCTTCCTGGTTAATTCAGGTTGCGCCTTGGTAGTGCTAGTGCACCTCCTGATAGGACATCGTGATTCTGGTTGTTCCTGGGTATAGTGCAGCTCATGATAGGATCCTACTAAGACTGATGAAACCAAAACCTGGTTTGAGTTTTGACTCATTGGGTGAGGTGTACGACTTTTAGGTTGACTTTGGCATATGGTACGGGAAGAGCCGGCTAACCGCCGAGCGGACCAAGTCCATGCGGAAGGCGTGTGCGGCTGGTAAGAGCTTCTCGTATGCATACCTTTTAGTCTTTTTCTTGGGGTGAGGAACCATTTTCAGAGCATTATATTGGCTGGTGTGTTCGATGAGGGACGAGCAAGCAAAAGGTTTTGAGTCGGTGTTTGCAGAATTTTTGATGATGGGTGGCCCGGCTCTGAAAACAATACTCACCAGTTGTGCACTCTACATGTTCCTAAAAAAAGTTGTGCACTCTACATATTTTGTTAAGTAGTATTTTTAGTTCTGATTGGCTTGCATTTTCATATTGCTTAGTAGTTGTGGTGACAATCTTTGCAGATCAGAACAGAGCTGTGGTCTGTGGAGATGGCAAAGTTGACCGGGATTAAATCCGTAGGATGGACTTCAAGCTAATGAGATACAGTACAAGATTGAGTGGCTAAAAAAGGTAAACCCATAGATCTCCCATTATGTTCCATATGGCCATTCAGTCCGGATGCCCTCACATCGACGTAGTAATGTTGCAAATACTTAATTTCAGTTTTATGTTCCCGGTGTACTGCATGGATTGCTGGTCCTTGTACATCCTGGAGGCAGAGAAGAAGATCTTCAGGGTGTTGAACCCGACTGAGACACACCCCAGTGACGGGATGGAAACGAAACACAGTGCCTTTGCAAAGAGAACCCAGCGTCGATTCTGACAATGCTTCAACAATATATTCGGTGGATGATTGGTTGACGTGGACGGATGGACTTCTGTCTATCTGTTGGTGGCCCATCGCGATCCTTGTACAAGGTGAGTGAATGCCAAGCGCAATTTTTGGAATGTACGGTAGTATAGAAGATATTGGTGTTGGACTAATGATTTGTTGACAGGGAGGAGAGCGGTATTTACATTGTGCATTAGATCCATGAGTTCAATGGGCTGTACCTGCATCTTGTGATGAACATAGGTTACAGTAATATGTGATCTCATTTGTGTTGCAAATATTGTTTTATCACCTACGGAAAAGTCTCGAATATGAGATCGTGACTATGAGAGAGTATCAGGGTGACCTGCCAAGTTTCCTGTACCTCGAAATCATGGACTGAGGGGATGAAGTCAGAATAGTTGCAGGGCGGCCCTATCTTTTGACCCTATTGCTCGTGTGTTCCCTAGTGTAGTTTGTCACTTTTGGTTTTCGCGCCTGCGAATTTCTAAAACCCAAGTGTGGGTTCTGTGGACATTGGATTTGAATGTGTATTGTTGGACGTAAAGTGCTAGTGGAATGTTGAAGTCGCAGCATTTCCCTGAAATTTCCATGAAATGTTTGAAGTCGGACCTAAAGTGCCAGCGGATATAAAAGGACGGCTAGTGTTGTGTCAGGCAGTTTATGAGTTGCAGATGGAACATGATGGCTCAGTATTAGAGCTGAGACGCGGGGGACTGGCTGTTCCGGCCGGACGGTGAGGACGCCTACCGCAATAAATGAGCCAGGGCCCACATCATTTCTATATCACATACAGTGAGAATACCAGATGGAATACGAGTTGTGACACGAATCCACATGTGACTGGGCGGCTAAGATATCAGGTTCAGATGGGCCTGAGCTCAAAAACGAATTTTCCATATTGGAGATGCTTTTGCAAGGTGGATATCATTACATCAACATTACATAATAGATGGGGATACATACAAGAGGCATACAATGCCACACGAATACAACAACATTATACACAAGATCAACATTCGACTATGGATGAAACATAAACAGAAACTCAAACGACATCCACCCTGCTAGCCCATGCTGCCGACCTGGAACCTATCCCCTGATCGAAGAAGAAGCAGAAGAAGAACTCCAAAACACGTAACATCGCTCTCGCGTCATGATCATCGCAAAACCTGTACCTGCAACTGTTGTTGTAGTAATCTGTGAGCCACAAGGACTCAGCAATCCCATTACCATGGGTATCAAGACTAGCAAAGCTTAATGGGTAAGGAAGGGGTAAAGTGGTGAGGTTGCAGCAGCAACTAAGCATGATATGGTGGCTGACATACGCAAATAAGAGCGAGAAGAGAGCAAACGAAACGGTCGTGAAGCTAGCAATGATCAAGAAGTGATCCTGTACTCCTACTTACGTCAAACATGACCCAAAACCGTGTTCACTTCCCGGACTCGGCCGAAAAGAGACCATCATGGCTACACACGCGGTTGATGCATTTTAATTCGGATCTGGTGTCAAGTTATCTACAACCGGATATTAACAAATTCCCATCTGCCGCATAACCGTGGGCACGACTTTCGAAAGTTTAAACCCTATAGGGGTGTCCCAACTTAGCCCATCATAAGCTCTCACGGTCAACAAAGGATATTCCTTCTCCCAGGAAGACCCGATCAGACTCGGAATCCCGGTTACAAGACATTTCTACAATGGTAAAACAAGACCAGCAAAACCGCCCGATGTGCCGACAAATCCGATAGGAGCTGCACATATCTTGTTCTCAGGGCACACCGGATGAGACATCCTACGAGTAAAACCAGACCTCAAGTTTCCCTGAGGTGGCCCCGCAGTCTACTCAGTTCGGACCAACACTCGAAGGAGCACTGGCCCGGGGGGGGGGGGTTAAAATAAAGATGACCCTTGAGTCTGCAGAACCCAAGGGAAAAAGGCTTAGGTGGCAAATGTTAAAACCAATGTTGGGCCTTGCTGGAGGAGTTTTATCCAAAGCGAACTGTCAAGGGGGTCCCATAAATCACCCAACCGTGTAAGGAACGCAAAATCAAGGAACATAACACCGGTATGACAGAAACTAGGGGCGACAAGAGTGGAACAAAACACCAGGCATAAGGCCGAGCCTTCCACCCTTTACCAAGTATATAGATGCATTAATTAAGTAAGAGATATTGTGATATCCCGACATAATCCTGTCCACCATGGAGCAATCTTCAACTTCACCTGCAACTAACAACGCTATAAGAGGGGCTAAGCAAAAGCGGTAACATAGCCAAGCAACAGTTTGCTAGGAAGGGTGAAAAAGGTTAGAGGCTGACATGGCAATTTGGGAGGCTTGAAGAGTAAATGATAGGTAGCGCAGCATAGCGATAGAACGAAGCAACTAGCATAGAAATGATAGTAGTGAGATCTAGGGTAGCGGTCATCTTGCCTGAAATCCCGCAAGGAAGAAGAACGAGTCCATGAAGAAGATGAAGCCACGAAGACGAACCAAGCATAGACGAACGAATCCTCATGATCGCAACGAAATGGGAACTATCGAGAAGAAGCACACAACATGGTAAACACACCACACATATACATGGCATGATGCTTAACCAAGTATGATGCAAGGCAAGACTACATGAAGCTACTCATGGCAAGAGAGGATGCATACAAGAACAACACATCAAAGCAAGGTTAAATGAGGCCGGAAACAACATGTAACAATTCCGGTAAGTCCTCATATGCAAATTTCGAAATTGTTCCAGATCTGAATAAACCTTATGTTCAAGTTGTTAAACAACAAGTTAAGATGCACAAAGATGATCTACACGAAATTCTAGTCAAGTTACATATATAAAGTTCATTTAGTTCGGAGCTACGACCTAGAAGATATGAGCAAAACAAGTTAAACAAGGCATTGATGCAGAATGCATTGAAACATCAAGCAAACACACCAAAAAAAGATGCAACATGATAATATGAAACTACATGCAAAATCAAGCAAGTTTCATATAGAGCACACTCAAAACGGAGCAACGGTGCAACGCATACACTCCAAACAAGATATAAAGGACAAGCTGTCCAAAACAGCAACTACGCATATTGCAAGCATCAAAACAACATGCTACAACACCTTAATATTAAAACAAAAGGCATGGGCATGATGTACATGTAAAGCATAACAAAACATGAACACTGAGATATCTCCAGAAATCACTAGGACATGCTCAAAACGACATGGCAAGATTGCATATAATAACAGTTTCAGACTTTGCAGAAATAACATCAGGTTGCAATGTTTAGAGCTAACAAACTACATGATACAAGAACTTATCATGGCAAACAAAGGCATGGCATGAATCTACTAAATGCATAGAACAAAATTCCCTTACTGAACATGAGCGAAAAAGAAACAGAAGATATGATGGCACCCATGTAAACATGGCAAGTTATATGACAGATTCAGAAAACCAGTACATGGCAGGAACAACGATATGTAGGCATGTTGGTAACCTTGTACAGCTCACCACAGAGCAATACATGGCATGACAAGGTGACCAACAGTAATAATACATGTTTATGAAGTTAAGAATGGCAAAAGCAAGTTCATAGATTGCATGGATCACTAGAAAAACACATGGAAAAACTGAACTTCATGTTAACAGGCTGACAACAACATTATTTAGCAAATTGAGAGCAAGATTACAACAAGCTACATCAGGCTATAAATGCAAAAAGGGGCAGGGATGGATAGAGCATGACATGTATAACAAAACATCCTTAGTGAACATCTCCGGATTATGCATAGAATGACTTGTAGCAGCAGGTTTACATAGCATCAGAATATAGCAGATTCAGCATAGCAAAACAGTAACAACAAATACTCTACTTCATGAGCTTGATACACTCACTACACAACTCACAAAAATACATGGATTGCTCCCCTGGAAAGATGGCATGACATAGCACAAAACACATGTAGACATCAAGCTCATAGGATGCATACACAAAATGCAATGAAAAAGACAAATCACCAAGTTCTGTTAACAGACAGCAGATAACATCATATAGCACTTTTGCAACGATGGTAAGGGCATCAAGATAAACTCAAACAAGCATGGCACAATGGAATTAAATGAAGAGCATCTCACAGCGAACATTTTGATATATTATACACGCACAACGGAGCAGCACACACAAAGTTATAGAAGGTCAAAGATGCACACATGATGTAAAATTACTGGGACTTGGCAGATATTCACCTCGCGGGAAACTGGGATGGGGAGGACCCGGGACAGAGGGGATCCGAGACGGGGCCGCATTTGATTGGTGGGGCGTGAGCGGGCAGGGGCGCGAAGCCGAGACGCGGCACTGGAGGCGGCGGTCGGGGCGACCGGCGGCGGGATGGGGTGCGGATGCCGGCGGTGACGGGCGGCGGAGGTCGCGGGCGAGGCGCGGAGTGAGGCGGCAGCGTCGGCGGATGACGGCAGGGGAGGCCGGCGGCGACGAAGGCGGCGAGCGCCTGGCGGCGGGGTCCGACGAGGGTGAGGTGGCGACGACGCTCACCGGCGGCGGTAACGGCGAAGGCGAGCGCCAGCGAGGTCGGCAGAGCTGCGCGGGAGGCGCAGGGCGGACGGGCGGCCGCCCGGGCCTGGGCGGGCCGCGCGGGCCTGGGCGGGCCACACCTGGGCCCGACGGGCCGCGGCGGCGGGGACGGCGCGGGGGCCACGTGGCGGCGTGCCACTGGCTGGGAGCGGCGGCGGGGTTTCGTCTGGTCCGGGACGTACATGTCCGGCGGCGTAGAGGGGAAGCGGCTAGGGTTAGGGTGGAAATCATCCGCGAATTTTGGGGGGAGGGGCTAATTTATAGATAGAGGGAGCTAGGAGACTCCAAATGGAGTGCGGTTTTCGCCCACATGATCTTGATCGAACGACAGAGAGCATGCAGAGGGTTTGGATGGGTTATTGGGCCACTTTGGAGGGGTGTTGGGATGCACACAAAAGAGGCCTTTACGGTTCCCCGGTTAACCGTTGGAGTATCAAACGGACTCCAAATGGCACGAAACTTGACAGGCGGTCTACCGGTGGTGTACCAAGGCCACTTGGCAAGACTCGGTGCATTCCGAGAATGTTTAACACCCGCTCACGAAAAGAGGTAAAAGGGGGTGCCGGAGGACATAGGAGTGTCGGATTGCAAAACGGACAACGGGGAAAATGCTCGGATGCATGAGATGAACACATATGCAAAATGAGATGCACATGATGACATGATAAAATGCAACACGCAAGCAAATGACATGGCAATGATGGCGAATAACTGGCAGACACCTGGCGCATCGAATCTGGGGCGTTACAATAGTCCTCTAGAATCAGCTGCCATAACAAAGGGAATTAATCCGACGAAGCAAGGGGAGCGTAACCTACATGACCTTTTGGCGATGAAGAAAGGTTATATAGGTGTATTCTTTGTCCACCGCTTCACCAAGTCAAACATAGCAGGAAAGACGATGATATGTTTTTGGTGTACTAGTATTTTTTATTTTGTATGCAATTTTCTTTGTTTTTTCATGGAGAGAAAGATTAATGATATGCTTTTGTAGCTGAAACCAGTGAGTACACTGATGTGTGTTTTTGCATATCCTTTTGTTTCCCATAACTGAAGATCCTTATGTAATATATGTAGATGTAGCTGAAGATCCTTTTGTTTACTGCTCCTTCACATATTTGATAATTTTTCTACCTATGATGGTGCATACAGAGATTACCATCGAAAGTTGTCGACGCCCTGAAGACCCCAAGAGATGGGGAGATACCGGGAGATGGGCTTGCTAGCATTCAGCTGTGCAAGGACAGTTTCATGCCGGTCAAGTACCACAAGTGTTATGATGGCCGCATCATCTTCGGCAAGGGATGGAGTGATTTTGTTGACAGTGAAGAACTCAAGGTTCATAAAGCCGTTCTTTTCGGTTTCAAGACCACCACCCGTGAAGATCTTCAGATCGAGGTGGTTATGAACATGCTGACCGAGGAGCCACAAAAGTAGCACGGCAACGTAAGAGTGTCCTTTACACTAGGTATGGTGCGAAAACTATGTTGATAGCAGTTACGCATCTATGGGGTTACGTCTTCATTCTGTCTTGGGTGATGATGACTATGAGAGGAGGACATGTTGTAGTTAGAGTAAATGCTGTGATTGGGTCCTATTCATGACTCAAAATAGGGCCTACACAGGTGGTTGCTTTATTGGCTGCTGTTTCCCTGGCTATAATCATGAACTATGGTAATGCAAATGGAATCTTTAAGGGGGTTTTATTAATAATTTAAATCATGGAGTTAAGATGGTAGAACTACCTATGAGTGTTTAAGTTGGACATGCGGGAAGGGCATCATTTGTGTTATTCACTCTTTGGTAATGCAGGAATAATGTGAGATTACAAAATAAATGGTATATTGATCTTATGATTCTTGTTTAGCTAATTTGCTTGTTGATCATGGAATGGTCTATATTGCAGATGAAGGTGATAAACAAAGAGGTGCTGATGGTCTATATGCGCAGGCTAGAGCATGTAGCAGGTGAATTGTACAGTTCATCGCAAGTGTGGAGTCACAGGGTACTGCGGTGTCTCCTGCGCATCTCTCAGCTATATTTTCTGTCCTTTGCCGTAGTCTTATTTTTTGGACCTTGATGTTAAGTCTGGCTGGGTTTGCTACCACGTATGATTTGTGTTGCTAGTTGATTACTTTAGTTTCTAGCTGAAGTTTGTTTCAGGGGCTTCAAAGACCATGTGGTTTCTATTAATGGAAAATCAGGGGGGACCCTTCTTTTGATTAAAAAATATGAACTTTCTCTATGCAATTAAAAAATAAATTTTATCTATTCAAACCCAGTTGAGACGAACATTATTCATTATAAATCTGAAATAATCTTTTGGTAAAAATGGCTATCGCATTCTGTATCATAGCTAGCGAAACCGAAACAAAATAAACGTCTTAAGTATAATATCTCTTGAACATGGATCAAATTAGGCAAGACAACTAGAATAAAGGATGATTCAACTTGCAGGAAATTTGAACTTACGACTTACTAGCAGTATAATAAAGTTTACAGACTATCAGCTAGATAAATAGAAGAAACATTTTAGTTTGATTCATTCTTCCTTCCGGACTTCCTCGACCGCCTAGATGGTTTGGCGAGATGCTGGCACTGACTCTCGAACCCCTTTTGGAAGTTCACCAGTCGCCTGTATACATCGTAGGTGGCATACGCATCCTTGGAAGCATAATAGATGTTCTTCAAGGGCAAGGGTGCCTCTGCCCATATATGGTGGTCATCTTCTGTGATAGCATCTTGTTGTAGCTGTGGTGGATGATGGAACCAGCCTAGTCAGCCAAGCCATACTTCGGCTTAATCGTCACTGGATCAGGCACTCTCCACAAATTCTGGATATCCACAAAGTTTCGTACCACCAGACCAACATGCTTGAGTTTCATCTCATTATTGTTGATGTCCACCCTAACAAAGGTGTACTCCTCGTCAAGCAGGAAGGCGGCAAGCAGGCCGCAGTGCTCATCAGCAACGCTTATGTGGTACACGAGGACATAGATGCCAACGCATAACTGGACCACGGCAGCTGTCTGTGTTGGACCACGAGGCCAGGTGAACTCCACATCCAGTGCAACTATCTTCTGGTCGTCGTTCTGCAGCCAGTATTTGAATCTGCGAATGCAGTACTCAACACTGCTAGCCTTGTTCGTGTACTTCACAAAAATTACGGTCTTTCCATCTGCCTTGAGAGCATAATCTTTCACGAATGCCATGCCGAAGGACTATAATTGATGAAACCAGTATAAGACATGAATCATGACAATAATATGATAACAATAAGCCGATATGAAAGATAGTATAGTAATTCTTGCACTATTGAAAGTTTATGTAAACAAGTGCATGAACAATTTAAACTAAACATGTACTCTCTCTATAAAGAAATCACTAAAGTAGTGAGCCAAAAGTTGTTATATTTCCTTGCAGAGGGAGTATATGCGAATTAACAATCAAAATTTATGCTCTTGAAATATTTATCTAAACAACTGCATCAACAATCAAGAATAAACATGTATCTATGAATTGTTCATCGCCCATGCAGATGAATCTGTGTGTACAAACTAAAGAAGCAGGAGAAAAACAATAAATTGACAAGACAACAGACTAGATGTTGCATGAAGATGAATCTGTGCGCAAAATTCTCATAAGGCAATGGACTACATGTTGAAGGCAGTTGAATTTGTGCGCACAAAATAAAGAAGCAGGAGAACAAGAATTTGACAAGAAGAAGGCCATCGTATGTGCTGCTACTGGAGAACTACTAACAAAATTGACAGGAAGGAGAACTCACCGTTCCAGAAGCCAGATTGTTGGGAGAGTGGGCGACGCAAAGGAAGAGGGAATCAAGAGGATGCAAAGGCAGAGGAACCGTTTTTGGAGAGTCGTGGCAGTGAGGTCGAAGCGCCCTTGTGCATGCCTGTCCTAAATAATTGGGACGGGGCTCGTCCCGCCTATTGGAGTCCTCCCGCCTGTTGGAGTCCTCGCTTTCCTTTCTCATGTTCTCATTTAAAATGGGCTCATCCCATTGTAATAGGCCCGTATAAGAAAGAACAAGAAGCCCAAACGCTTCACGGTTGAGATTAAGTTGATAAAAAAATTCTCAAAAAAACTTGCTAAAAAACAACAACCGGAAACGCTCTTTGACGAGCGAGCTTGGCAATGCTCGATCCCAATCTCTCTCCCCCCCATGATTCTAATCTTTCTGCCCCCTGATTTTCAGGTGGGCCTAAAGAGATCTCCCCTCTAATCTCTATGCCCCCCTGATTTCAACGTGGGCAGGTAAGATATTCTCTGTAAAATCTCTTCAGTTATCTCTCTCCTTTCTAATTTAAAGGGATTCCTGTTTGGACGTGGTTACCTAATAAATCCAGTCTAGTCGGAAATCGCTCGCCAGAGCGAGCGCGCACGCAATAGCATCACCCAAAAAAACATTACGTGATCTAAAACTACCTCTTCGTGAGATCCCAAATCCCCTATAAATACTCCACCCCATGCTTCCCACCCCACACCTCCACACCCCATGCCTCCCATACCTAGCCTTCCATGACTACACCGTATTACCACCCCACGCCGCCCAAAGTAGCTCCCAGGTCGGTGAAACCGACGAAGCCGTCATCTTCGAAGCCTGCGTCGGCAAATCCTGAGATGAAAGAGAAGGGCATGTCAGAGAAGCCGATGAAAGAGATGGGCACGTCGGAGAAGCTGGTGAAGCAAAAGATGAAAGCGAACAGCAATGGAGCCGGTCGCCATCGAGAGAATCCTCTGATAACGATCGAGATCCTTGTATTCTACATACTCCCTCCTTCCCAAGTTTGCATGCAATCCCATAATTTTCCTTATTTCACCGAAGGGAGATGGGTGTGTCTAGAAAGAAAGGAAAAAAATGACAAAAAAAGGCTTGCACGAATCTTAGCATAAAATCAATGACATAGGACTTAGATGTGCAATAAAATCAGGGTTATCGTCTCTATTTATATGCCTTAAAATTTGGAAATTGCTAATTTTTTGGCATAGGCTTTCTAAATGAGTTCTTAATCTCCAGTGTTTGAAACTGTTGGTGATTCCCCTTAATTTTGCATGGTCTTTACTAATTGATCTGATCGGAACTAAGGAGTATGTGCTCTCGAATGCTTGCAATGGAACTGCTACATTCCTTTTTCGAGATTATCTATAAACTATTGATCTTCTAATCATGTATGCAATTATTTTCGTAAGCGTGACACCTGAAACTTTAGTAGTGTACATAGACCAAAGTCTGCTCTTTCTACTAAAAATCAATACTATTATCAGTCAATTTACCGACAGAGATAGCTTGTTTTTCTATGTCTGATGTTCATTATATGGCCCAGAAGCTCTATGATTTCATGCAGTACTGTAGAGCACAATTTTGATATTTGCATAGATTAGATCTAGTCGGTTCTATGCGTGTTTAAATGAATACCATACAGAATCTAGTCACACTATTTGTACATTCAAGGAACTCAGGTTGCTTCTTTGCTGCAATACGAGAAGTTCATAAAAGATTTAAACACACAACAACTAACGTACATCAAGTTGATTGGACTGGGTGAACTTCTCAAGACTCCTGGCATGAGGATGAGACGTCTACTGTGCCAGGCCATCGCTTATTCATATGATACAGAGCAGGATGCCTTTATAATTAATGGAAGACCATGTAGGATCACAGTAAAAGATGTGGAGCATATAACAGGCCTGCCCTGCATGGGGAAGAATCACGTCTCTTCAAATCACAACGATACTTTGGAGTTGTGGAAGGAACTGAAAGACCCAAGTGACACAAAAGTAACTTTGAAAGGATTGCTAGCCAAGATGAAAGGCGACAACACACCTAATTTTGTCAGGCCATTTGTCTTGTACACCATAGGCAAATATGTATGCCCGACAACACAGCAGTATGTGGACAACAGATACCTTGGGATTGTTAGAAACGTTGAGACAATAAAGAGCACCAATTTTGGACAGCTTATGCTTAACCATCTTATGGCTAGGGTCAGGAAATTTGTAAATGGTGGAGCAAATCTGGAGGGCAACCTACCACTGTTGCAGGTAATACAATCATTATTAACATACCATACATTTAATTTTATGGAAAATTGTCTAAGCTGTTTTAATTGTAATGCAGACGTGGTACTACGAGAAGTGGAGGGTGCACCAATTGGACTCTACCATCTCGTATGCATCAAGGTTAAGGCCGTTGATCCAAAACTGGAGTGAAGAGAAGGCACAAAAGGTTGACAACATAATCAACAAAAATTATATAGGGGTTGGAGAGGTAAAGTGTTAGTACCGTGTGCCTGGATTATGTACCATATATTTTGAATGATACTAACGACACTAACATGCAGTATATCGATGACCTGTTGCAGCCTTTCAATCCGCCACTAGTTGGGACGCCGGTCAAACCAAAGAATGACGGTCAGGTAAATGATGAACATCACGCACAAATATATATTGTAACTTTGCAAGTACAATCGAAGTCATATGCTCTTAACTGCTTGTAATTTGCAGGATAAGGCACTCATGGGCCGTGTATTGGCTGATTTGAAAGAAGTTGTCTCCATTGTGCGGGAGCCCAGTGCACAACAATTTGATAGGATGTGCAAACTTGAAAAAAATGGACGAGTGCCTTAGGCATACCCTTGCGAACGGCAGATGCACAGATGACCTCGTCACAGAATTCAATGTAAGTATACCATTGTGAGTTTCTATAAATAATTTTACTGTCAATACTCTCCACACTAACACATTTTTTAAAGAACCACCGCTATGGAATATTTGATGCTGATCGCCCAGGAGTCGAGGACATACAACTATCTGACCTGGGAGTACCTGCGGACCCAATGGAGGTCCCAGGAGAGAATAGTACTCGCCAGCAAAAACAAAAAGATGACACGGAGGTCATTGCCAAAGGCATTTCTGCTAAGGGAATACAGAAAGATTACATGGATGCACCCAAGAAGAACGTATCTGAAGATTTGCAGCCCGCTCCTAGTTTGCAATCGCGAAAGCATTCAAAAGCCAAGATTAGCCTTGAAGCTTTCATGGTGATACACATTGTACATCTAACTGATTTTGTTTTAAGTTAACACAGATTCATAGCTAACATATGATCTTCCACGTTCAGGATGAAGAAGACAGATCTATTGCTGCAGCTTGCAAGGAGAGTCTCAAGAATGTTTCACAGCTTTATAAAGAGGTGGATGCATCGCAGGGTGCTCCGAGTTTGGATTCGCAAAAGCATTCCAAAGCCACCACAAGCCTTGAAGCTTTCCTGGTGATGCACATTTTACAGTTAACCGGTTTTGTTTTTTTATTTCACGCAGATTGCAAGCTAACAAGTGCTTCATTTCGAATCACAGGATCCTCTGAATTTGAGGCATAATGAGAATGTGCGAAAGGCCGAAGAAAGAAGAAATAAAGATGATGAAGATGTCAGTATTGAGGTGCGTGCAGAGGCAGGTGCCAAAAGCACCACCGGTCTGCCAAGGCTAAGGGAATAAGGGAGCCGGAAGAGCCCCATGTCTTCCCAGTTGATGAGGACAACGATGATGATTCTTTAGCAAAGCAGCGACAAGATAGTGGGGTTGATTCCATGCTACCAACTCATGCGAGCAGCCGGAAAAGAGTGGCATCTTCATTATTGTGCAATGAAGATTTTATTCTGTACGATAGTGATAAGAAGAGAAAGAAAAATAGGACTCCATCGGAGTCTACCAACGATTCCAAGGACACAAAGAATACAAAGAGGAAAAACCATGCAAGCAATTTAAAAGATACATACACAGGTTCTTTGACGCTGGAGACCAACCTTGACAAGTTTCGACAGAGTTATGTGGCCGAATTTATCAACACCTCAGATCTTGATAAACAATTGGTGGTAATTGATGACATTGTTCTGCAACAGAAGCATTTGCAATGCCTCACCATGACAGATGTAGGCGAAGATGACAAATGGTTGGGTGACGAAGTAAGATATTTGCCCAAATTAGTTTATCAATTTTCTTTTGCACAGTACAATTAACTTGAATTTTTTTTAGTGCCACAATTAACTTGAATTTTGTTTTAGTTGGTTGATGCTGTGATTCAGATCATGCGTCATGATCATCCTAATGACATAAGGGATGGGCAGTTGGTTTACATTGAGAGGGTGGACGGCGTTGCTATGCTCGAAAGAGATGGTAAGGTAGAGAACTGCCACGAGGCCGCTTTGGCGAGCAGTCATGGAACAACAAAAGGAGACAACTACCTCAGACATGATCTGGTACCATCTGACCATGACATAAACACATTTATTTTTCTAATTATTATGCATGTTGATGTAATCATCTTTGCTGTCCAGGTTTTTCTGCCTACAAACATGGCGAACACCCACTGGTTCCTTGTGGTCGTAAACCCCAGAAGGAGGGAGATTCAGATTCTTGATTCACTTTTCGGCTACCTAGAATGCACACAAGTGGTTCACGTGGTGAGATTTTAAACATCTTTCAATATAACACAGGATTTAGCATCATACCTAGCCATGAACCGTGAGCAACTTCTCATACCATGGACTTTGGCAGATACGTGGGGTGGAAGCACATCTGAGAGCATCACTGCGAATCAATGGACCACAGAGCCATGCATGGCAAGACATTAATGTGACCCAATGGACAGTAAAGCATGTGCCTGTGCCAAGACAAGATGACAAGTCAGTCAACAGTATTAGCTTCTATTTATGTTTTTCATTGTTAATACGTGAAATGCTGCTAATAGAATTAATTGTTGTAGTTCTTCTTGTGCACTCTACATGCTGAAGAACATCGAATTATTTACGGGAGAAGATCTTACACTGCATTATGACCAAGTACGCAGAGTAACACCTAAAATTCTGTCAATTTTGTAAACATATGGAACGATACTAACATATCCTCCCATGCAGGCATACATCGACAATTATAGAAGAGAGCTGCCTGTTGTCCTTCTTAATTCGCCCTACAACAAATTGAAGTCCATGAAAAGGCTGAAGACGTACAATGCTAGCCTATTGGATGCAGCTGTGATTGAAGATCATGAAGATGCAAGCATTTAGTCCAGCAGTGGTCCATTCTTAGATATGGAGTGTACATTTGGTCATGAAGCGGTAGAGTAGGGTGTGGTTTGGTTTTAGTCCCGAAGAATGTTTCCTAGCCATGTTCTTAGTCCAGTGCGGATTAATCAAGTTGTAATACATCACAGTACTGGTTCCAAATAGTATTCTTGAAATAAATTTGGTCTACATGGGAGACGCTGAAACATATATTTGCTTTTTACAAGAATTTTAATCTTAGGAAGGTTAACTGAATTCTTAAATTTATATTTAAGTTTCGTCGGAGTCTGGACAAGATTCAGAACAATTACGTCGCTAGTTAGAAGTTTCAGAATTTTTTTAACATTGCTAGTTAGAAGTTCCAGAAAAATTTCAGCGAGTGCTGAAATATTTTGGCCAAAATTCAGTGAGGCCAAAATATTTTGGCCGAAAGGCAAATATTGCAGTGAGTGCTGAAATGAATGAAATTCAGTTATTTCATTGAAATCTCACCGAAGCGAAAACCATGGTGTCGTGCCATCTTGAGCAGCACCAGACATGATTCAGTATTATCAACAAAATTTGGTCTCACATATGTGAGGAAAAAAGGTATGAGCACGGATGGGCAATAAAACAGCTTCACAAGACAGAGGAAAATACTTCACATGTGAACACTCAATCCTAGTTGACTTTAGAACCAGTTTTCATCCTAAAAGAGGTCCAGTGATTTACTTATAACCAATAATAAAAGCGGTCCAGTTCTTTTGGCTGATTTTCAAAGAAATGGGAACTATATCTCTTTGACGATCGTGATTCTCAGGAGACCTAAGTGTTGTTACGCAACTTACCTTAGTTTCTTACACCATAACTTACCTTTGCTAAACTCTCCACGCCCCCCTAATATTCAACCAGGTGGGTCCCCTCCCTTGATTTCCTCCAACCGAAGAAATCTATACGTGGATATATGCCCGGGTTGTTACGATCCCTCTAAATAGGGATCCTTTGAAACCTCATAGATCATAGTTCGTCCTTCTGCACCGCCCAAAGCAGCAAGACCGAAGGACGGAGCAACCCAGGAATCTAGCAAGACCGAACGACGAAGCCAAACATGAATCCTCAAGTAACTCCTCACAATCTCCTGCTGCAGCCGCTGCTATTTTTCGTGCCACGATCTTAATCCCATGATCTCTTGCTGCAACCCCACTCGTTGTTTGCATATTCATGTAACTCAGCATGGTTTTAAACAAATTAAGTTGGGGGCGTTAGGGGAGGGCGCTAGGATTTGTTTCCTACCAGATTGGCAGTTCATTGATTAATTCCAGGCTAAATCTTAGGTTCTGGTCTTGTCGATGCCAATTAGGGCAGCGAGCGCTTGCCTTCTTTTTTCCTTCCGCACGAGTTATGGAAGGCATCGATGGCCCATGTTTTAATTCCATACTACTGACCATGATTAGCGCCTAGAGTTGAGGAGACCACGGTTGGATAGTTTTTTATTTTCGAATCTTGATTTTATTTCAGATCAGCGCCTTTCAATGGAGATTACATTATATGACCGTTCAAACGTAACCAAGCTGAATCTAATTCTAGTATTTGCACATTCATGGAACTCAGCTTGCTTGTAAACAAATTACCTCATGAAGTAGCGTAGAGCACAATTTTTATGTTGGTATATATAAGTTGTATTTGTCTGTATGAGTGTTTAAATTGTATACCATGATAAATCTAATCACACTTGCACATCCATTGAACCCAGGATGCTTCTTTGCCGCCATATGAGGAGCTCATAAAGGGATTAAACACGCAGAAAAGGATGTACATCCAGTTGATAGGACCGGTTGGACTTCTCAAGACACCTAGCATCAAAATCAGACGTGTACTGTGCATGGCCATCGCTAATTCATATGATGCAGAGCAGGATGCCTTTATCATCAACGCGAGACCATGTAGGATCACACTAGAAGATGTAGCGCATATAACAGGCATGCCCTGCCATGGGAAGAAGCACATCCCTTCAAATCTTGATGATAATATGGAGTTGTGGAAGAAACTGAAAGACCGTAATGACACCAAAATAACTTTCAAAGGATTGCTAGCCGAGATGAAAGGCGACAGCACACCAAATTTTGTCAGGCCATTTGTCTTGTACACCATAGGCAAATATGTATGCCGAACAAAAGAGGAATATGTGGATAACAAATATATTGGGATTGTTAGAAACGTTAAGATGATAAAGGGCACAAATTTTGGACAGCTAATGCTTGACTATCTTATGGATAGCGTGAAGAATTTTGTAAACGGTGAGGCAATTCTGGAGGGGAATCTACCACTACTGCAGGTAACTCGTAGTAGTACAATTATCACTTACCTAACATACATTACATAATGTATGAGAATATTTGTAAACTGCTTTTGTTGTCATGCAGACATGGTACTACGAGAAGTTCAGAGTGCACCAATTGGACTCTAGCATCTCGTATGAATCAAGGTTAAGGCCGCTGATCCAGAATTGGAGCGAGGAGAAGGCAAAAAAGGTTGACAATATAATCCAGAATAATTATCTGGGAGTTGGAGAGGTAAAATGTCAGCACATTGCCTGGATTATGTAACATGTATATTTTCTAAGTCATACTAACGACACTAAACTGTAGTATGTTGAGGACCTAATGAGGCCTTTCATTCCAGCATGAGATGGTACGCTGGCCAAACCGAAGACTGGCGCTCTGGTAAATGAGTTATATCAGGCACCCAATATATATTATAGCATTGCAACTAGTATGAAGTTATATGATTCTAACTGTTTCAAAGTCTCAGATTAAGGTACTCGTCGGATGTGTATTAACTGATTTGCAAGAAGTTGCCTCCCTCGTGCGGGAGGCTGGTGCACAACAAGTTGATAGGATGTGCGCCCTTGAAAAGAAAATGGATGAGTGCCTTAGGCGTACCCATACAAATGGCAAGCTCACAGAGGACCTCATCAAAGAATTGAACGTAAGCCTAAAATTATGAGATTAGTATATATAATTGGAAATTTATGTGTACAAGGTTTTTCTAAATTAGTTTACTATGAAAACACCCCAGACTAACATGTATTTTTTAAAGACAAAACGAGACGGAATATTTCCAGGACTGGAGGACATACATCTTTCTGACCTCGGGGCACCGTCACACCCAATGGAGGCCTTTGTTGAGAATGCTGAGCAGGCTTCTGACCAGGGGAAACAAAATGATGTCACGGAGGTCGCTGCTAAGCACCATTGTAAGCAGGGAATAAAAAATGATGGCATGGAGCCCCCGATGAAGAATCTTGATTAAGATTTTGACGTACGCATGTTAACTTAATTATGAAACAATCATTGTCATTTCAGAAATAACATGTGATCTTCCACGTACAGGATGAAGCATTAGAAAGAGCTGAAAGAAAACTCAAACAGGATCTCAGTGGTATTCATAAGCTTTTGAAAGAGGTGGATGATATCCAGGGTGCTCCTAGTTTGGATAAGCAAATGCATTCCAAAGCCACCACAAGCCTTGAAGAATTCCAGGTGATGCACATTTTACCTATAATTGAGCAAGAATCTGCTAAAGGCTAACATGCAGTTTATTTCATATGACAGATTCCGTTCAATAGACGGAGTAAGCACCACTCTGTGAAGGCTACGGGATCGCGAGAGCCTGAAGAGCCCCGTGCCTTCGCAGATGATGACAGCCATGATGAATCCTTTCGAAAGCAGCAAGAAGTAAGTGTGGTTGAATCGACACCACCAAATCATGGGGCAAAAAGAAAAATGTGGTATTGCAATTATTTAAGAATGACGAGTATGCTTCGTACGAAACTGAGAAGAAAAAAAAGGGAAAAACAAGACTCCATCAGAGTCTACAAATGATTCCGAGGACACGAACGGCAAAACGAGGAAAATCGGCTCTAGCGACTTAAAAAAGAGGTCAGAAGTTACTGAAACCCAGAGGGACCAGCTAGATGTGGTTCGACAGGATTTCGTGGTGTCACTGATCAACAGTACAAATCATGAAAAACAAATGGTCTTAGTTGATGACATTGTCGTGCTATCGAAGCATTTGCAATGCCTCACCCAAAAAGATGGATCTGAAGAAGTTGTATGGTTGGGTGACGAAGTAAGATATTTCACAAATTAGTTTATGAAGTTTCATTTTTGTACAATACAATTAACTTGATTATTGTTGTAGGTGGTTGATGTTGCGATCCAAATCATGCGTCATGATGACCCAATTGACACAAGGGACGGCTAACTGGTTTACATTGAGAGGGTGGCCGGCGTCGCTAAGCTCGAAAGAGATGGTAGGATAGAGGAGTGCTACGAGGACGCTTAGGCAGGCATTCCTGGAACAACATAAGGCATGCACCAGCTACCTAAAACATGATATGGTATTTTAACATGACTTTGAATAGATTTTTTTATTACTATACACGTTGATCTAATTATCTGTGCAATCTAGGTTTTCCTACCTACGAACAGCCAAAACGTCCACTAGTTACTTGTGGTCGTAAGCCCTAGAAGGAAGGAGATTCAGGTTCTTGATTCACTTTTCCACTGTATGGTACCCAAAGAAGTACATAACATGGTGAGAATTTCAACATATTTAATTATAACAAAGGATTTGACATCGTATGTAAGTATTAGTCGTAGGCAACTTCTCATCCCATTGGGCTTGCAGGTACGTGGGATGGAAGCACATCTGAGAGCAGCGAGGCGAGTCAATGGGATAGAAAGCAATGCATGGGAAGGCATTAACGTGACGCAATGGCCAGTATGGAACATTAGTGTGCCAAAATCCGATGAAACATCAGTCAAAAATATTAGCTTTTGCTTTTGTTTTAGATTGTTAATATCTGAAATGCTGATCTAACAACATAAAATGTTGCAGTTCTTGTTGTGCACTGTACATGTTGAAGAACATCGAATTATTTACGGGACTAAAACTGAGTAAGAATATGATGAAGTATGTAGAGTAACACCTAAAATTATGTCATTTTCTGAAACTTATGGAACGATACTAACATATCCTTGCATGCAGGCCTACATCGAGAAATTCAGAAAAGAGCTACCTGTTGTGCTTGTCGATTCACCCTACAACAAAATGAAATACATGAATAGGTTCAAGCAGTACCATGCTAGGCTACCGGATGCAGCTGCGGTTGAAGTCGACGAAGATGCAAGAAGTTAGTCCAGCAGTGTAGAGTGTTCACTTGGCCATAAAGCGATAGAGTAGGGTGTGGTTGGGTTTTAGTCCCGAAGAAGGTTTCGTAGCCGTGTTCTTAGTCCATTGCACATGAGTCAAGTTGTAAAACTTCAATAATATTGGTTACTATATTTTGCTTGAAATAAATTTGGTCTCTACGAGATCTCGTAGAAATCTATATTTGCTTTTTACTATCATGTGACAGTAATGGTGCCTGGGGCAACCCTAGAAGAATAATGGATTATGATATGTCTATTATCATACAAGAGAAAAAGGTACGAGCATGAGCATAGCCTCACAACAGAAGTCAAAAATACTGCCTGATTCAACACGCAATCCCAGCTATGTCTCGTAGGCAGGCCGCAAAGCCAAAAAAATAGAGCATAGGATAACAAGAGTAAAGCACGTACCATAGGGGGCCTCTGCAGGTGCTGCAAAGCTGAATTGAAGCGATCACCTTCAGGAGCACAGTGGTGTGGCCATGGTACATCCATCCTGCCTCAAGGAATCACATAGCATGTTCTGTCATAGCCCTGCAAAACAGAGGAAAAATTACTACTTGTACTAACCTTGTCAAGTGTGTGCATGTAACAAATGTTGGACATAAGTAAACACGGAAAAATGAAATGCAACATATGGAAGAATCAAATGCTCATTCCTTTCTCTCTGCTTTTTCCGAGGACCATTACTCTCCCTTTAACAAGGATAAAACAGCATAATAAGAATTAACAACAATCTTGAAAAGGTGGATATCCCATGTGAATCTAATTTTTCATATAAAGCACATGCCAAGTCTGTTGATCCCAGTCCAACAATTGCACAAGAAGAAGCGAGCATCATAAATATTGAGCAACATAAGCTATGAATTGTTTATAGTACATTCCAAAATTAATAGCTTATTATCTCTATTGATCTCCAAATCTCACCTATCAGCCAAATTGAAAAGAATACATGTTGAATGCAACGATTGAACCTCTCTCGATCATGCAGTCGGGGCTGGACAAATGGGGCTGGTCGTCGAGGCCGGCGACCGGCTTCATCTAGTCCCGCAGAACATGATCCATACCCAACCACCTTGCCATCGGACGAGATGCATGGCCAGATCAAAGCTGTAGCCATGGCTAAGAAATGATATGTAGAGGACGCAAACAACCAATTGGGGTGTGGGAAAGAGGTTGCCTATAACCTTGTGGCTATAGGCACCCGCATGGAGGACTGGGAGGTGGGATGGCGCCGACTCTTCGCTGGCGGCCGCCGCGGGGAGGGCAGTGGGCCTTCTCTCGTGTTCGTTGAAAAGGTGGTGCAAGATCGCGAGGGAATTGGGGTGGAGGAAGGGAGGGGCCGCGACGCGCGGCTAGATCCTGCCGGTGACGAGGGAGGGAGGGGCCACGACGAGCGGTTAGATCCTGCCGGCGAGGATTAAAACCCTAGCGGCGGCGAGGAATCAACCCTAGCGAATGGGATAAAAATCGAACCGAAAATAGTCCTGAAATTCATACCGAGAATACCCTCAAAATATTTGGGAGGGAAAATCAGATCAGTTCGAAATATTTTTTTCTCCCGAAAATGCCCCTCGGGGTCAGATATAATACACGTGACATCAGCGTATTGCATCGGATCTGGACCGTCGAATTCGCCCCGACGGACGGTCCATATCGTCCGGATGCACTGTAAAATGACTCAAGAAATAACCAACGTGATGTATTCCTTTTAAATCTGAAACAAACTCATGCACATGTACGTGGTACAAAACATGGTAGCATCTAATTGATTTTTGGCTGGACCCATTGGCATGCAAGCCACCTGTTTGATTGCCCGATGCATGCAAATATGAAAGCACTCTTTGGTACTTCGGCCAAGACTTAAGCAAAACCCTTGCAACATGTACACCATCGACATGAACTATCACAGCGGCCGTATCATCCTTGTCTTCTTCAACTACAACAGCGTCAGCCGCCGTATAAGCAGCAGGCATTGTTGTTTTACATATGGTCATATCAGCAAACCTATCAAAGGAAAAGGCCCCGATTACAACCTGCTACCCGCCACCGGTGAACACGTGCAATAACAAGGTCATTCCTAATATCCCATGGTGCCCGCCGGCGAGTGGTCGTGTTAAGCTGAATACTGATGGGTCAACGGTATAGCAGGAACGAGTATTGTTCTAACAGATCCTGAGGGGAGTATCATTTTCTATTCACGTCGTCATATGTTCTCCTGCGGTGATGTACTGGAAACTGAGATCCTTGCTACCAAAGAAGGCCTTATGTTGGCCCCGCAATGGAGCAGCCTCTCCATAGACATTGAATCCGATTGTCTTGAAGTAGTGAAGATGGTGCAGGGTGAAGGAAGTAAAAATCAAGGTACGCCTTTCTAGTGGAGGAGATCAAGGAGAATTTGAACGAACGTGATTCCTGTATTACTCATATACGACGTTGTCAAAATTCAGCTAGTCATGTTATGGCGAACTTTGGAAGGTCTCAGGCACTAACTGCAGTGTGGCTTCGATTGAGTCCAGAGAAAGTCATTGATATTGCGCGTCGTGATTGTAACACTGGATTTTGTGTAATACAAGAAATATTCAGGAAAAAAATTCAGTCACTTGGACAGTTGGCCATTTCACAAATTTAGGGCCACAAAAGTTCAAAGGGTTATTCTATTAAAAATGGTATAAGATAGAATGCTTTAACATCCTAGGAGAGCTTCGAAGTTTTTCCCTCAAAGTAGACCCCTTAAGAGTTTAGTGCTGAAATCTGAGATGGGCTCTAGGCCCATATTGCATTTTCTGAAAAATCTCTAAGGGCCCATGTGGGTTATATGACACTAGGTGTGGTGGGAAGTTTAGTCCCACCCCGGAAGTGGAAGGAGAGTTGGAGTGGTTTATAAGGGTTTCTCTTCTACATGCTATTGGAGCTTGAGAAGAAAAGAGGCCCTCGCGCACTCCTCCTCCGCCGCCCGCCTCGCCACGCCGCGCCGCGCCGCGACGCGACGCGACGCGACGCGGGTTGCGGGATTGAGCCGAGCCGAGCTCACACCTACGCGCTAGAGCAGGTCTTCGAAACCACGCCCTTCTGGTTCCTGTACGGGGTGAGGGGCGAATAGGTTTTTGGGCAGCGATTACGCGACTGCTCGCTTCCGATCGTCATCACCATGTCCACCGACGCCGACCGTGCCGCCGCCGAGAAAGCTGAAGCCGACAAGAAGGTCGCCGAGGACGCCGCTGCTGCCACCAAAGCCGCGGCTCTCTGCGTGGCCTACTGGAGGGTATAACAGTATGTGTAGATTTGTCTACTGTTTGCTTAGTACGTGCATGTTTAGATCAGAGTCAGTACGTCATCAACTTAGTCAATGCCATGCTAGTGATTTACTCATGGATTAATTTAATCGAGAAATTGCCTATTTACTCAACAATCCAAAAACCTATTATGTGTAGGAATTTCTCGGCAAGTGGCTTTGCCGCTGCACTGAAACCGGATAAGTTTACCGATACATACTTCAAGCGTTGGCAGACTAAGACCATGTTATGGCTCACGGCTATGAACGTGTTCTGGGTCACCGGTGTCTCCACGGGAACGATTGCTCCTGAATAGGAGAAGGCGTTCAAGGAGGCTACCGTTGTGTTTCTCGGAGCAGTTCTTAGCGTGACCGGAGATAAACTGGTCGACGCATATTTACATGTGCATGTCGCCAAGGACTTGTGGGAGGCGCTCGAATCTAAATTCGGGGCCGCCGATGCAGGAAGCGAGATGTATATTATAGAGCAGTTCCACGATTACAAGATGGTTGAAAACCGTCCTGTATTGGAGCAGGCTCATGAGATAATATGCATTGTTAAGGAACTTGAGCTTCTCAAGTGCGAGTTACCGGGCAAGTTTGTCGCGGGCTGCATAATCGCTAAGCTCCCTAATTCCTGGAGGAACTTTGCCACCACTCTGAAACATCAGAGGCGTGAATTCTCTGTGGAGGATGTCATTGGCCATCTGAGTGTTGAGCAGAATTCGAGGGCAAAAGACTCGCACGGAAAAGGGGCCGAAGGGACTTCTGTTGCCAACATGGTGAACCAGAAGAACTTCAACTCCCACAAGCCCAAGGGAAAGAACGGTGTCCAACACAATACCGACTTTAAGAAGAAGGGTAAGAAGACCTTCAAGAAGAACAAGAAGGACGAGGGCTGCTTTACTTGTGGTTCGGTTGAACATTGGGCCAACAAGTGCCCAAACAAGTACAAGAAGTCAGGACAGGACTCCAAGTCTGTCAACATGATTGTGGGCAACAATGAGAATGGTGCATCTGGGTACGGTAATTTATTTACTGTTTTTTCAGTGTTTCAACCCAACGATTGGTGGGTGGACACAGGTGCAGGTGTTCATGTGTGTGTTGACATTTCATTGTTCACTTCTTACCAGGTCACAGGTCACGGGTCCGTATTGATGGGGAATGGCGCGAGTGCTTCTGTTCATGGTGTTGGCACGGTCGATCTAAAGTTTACTTCGGGAAGGATCGTGCAGCTGAAGAACGTGCAGCATGTCCCCGCCATCAAGAAGAACCTCGTTAGTGGCTCCCTTCTATGTAGAGAAGGGTTTAAGTTGGTTTTCGAGTCTAATAAATTAGTTGTTACAAAATATGGACTCTTTGTTGGAAAAGGTTATGAGAGCGGAGGGATGTTCCGCCTTTCCCTCGCGGATTTTTGTAATAAAGTCGTGAACCATATTCATTCGAATGTTAATGAATCTGAAGTTTGGCATTCACGTCTTTGTCACATTAGTTTTGGTGTTATGACGCGGCTAGCCAAGTTGGATTTAATCCCGAGTTTCACTTTAGCCAAAGGTTCTAAGTGCCTTTCATGTGTGCAAGCTAAGCAACCTCGCAAGCCTCATAAGGCCGCGGAGGAGAGACACCTGGCACCATTAGAACTCATACATTCTGATCTTTGTGAGATGAATGGTGTGTTGACTAAAGGTGGAAAGAGATACTTCATGACATTAATAGATGATTCCACTAGATATTGCTATGTGTATCTGTTAAATACTAAAGATGAGGCTCTACACTACTTTAAAATCTATAAGGCAGAAGTTGAAAATCAACTTGAAAAGAAAATTAAACGAGTCCGGTCAGATCGTGGTGGAGAGTACTTCTCGAGTGAGTTTGATTCCTTCTGTGCGGAACACGGCATTATTCATGAGAGGACGCCTCCCTATTCACCCCAGTCAAACGGGGTTGCCGAGCGGAAAAACCGTACTCTAACTGATTTGGTTAACGCCATGTTAGATACATCGGGTTTATCCAAGGCATGGTGGGGGGAGGCTATATTGACGGCATGTCATGTCCTGAATAAAGTTCCGACAAAGGATAGTGAGATCACTCCCTATGAGAAATGGGCAAAGAGAAGGACGACACTCTCGTACTTGCGCACTTGGGGCTGTTTGGCGAAAGTCAACGTGCCGATCCCCAAAAAGCGTAAGCTTGGACATAAGACCGTGGACTGCATTAATTTGGGCTACGCTAAGAACAGCGTTGGCTATAGATTTCTAGTAGTGAAATCTGAGGTACTTGACCAGAAGATCGGTACAATTATGGAGTCTAAGGATGCTACATTCTTTGAGGATATTTTTCCTATGAGAGATATGCAAAGCACTTCTAGACAGGAATCTGAGGAGACTCCTGAACCTGCCATCCCTATGGAATATTATGAACAAACACATGATGAAAATCCCGAGGAGGATGACGAGGAAACCCTTGGTAGGGGCAAGAGACAAAGGACTGCAAAGACCTTTGGTGATGATTTATTCGTGTACCTCGTGGATGATACTCCCACTTCTATTTCAGAAGCGTATGCCTCTCCAGAAGCTGACTACTGGAAGGATGCGGTCCGTAGCGAGATGGATTCCATCATGGCTAACGGGGCATGGGAGATCACTGACCGTCCCTATGGTTGCAAACCACTGGGATGTAAGTGGGTGTTCAAAAAGAAGCTTAGGCCCGATGGTACGATTGAAAAGTACAAGGCTAGGCTTGTGGCCAAGGGCTATGACCAGCAAGAAGAGGAAGATTTCTTTGATACTTATTCACCTGTGGCTAGACTGACCACCATTCGAGTATTACTCTCGTTGGCGGCCTCACATGGTCTTCTCGTCCATCAGATGGATGTTAAGACGGCTTTTCTAAATGGAGAGCTAAAGGAGGAAATCTACATGCAACAGCCTGATGGCTTTGTGATAGATGGTCAGGAAAGAAAGGTGTGTAGGTTGATAAAATCTTTATATGGCCTGAAACAAGCACCTAAGCAATGGCATGATAAGTTTAATACAACTCTGACATCTGTTGGTTTCGTTGTTAATGAGGCTGACAAATGTGTATACTATCGCCATGGTGGGGGCGAAGGAGTTATACTGTGCTTGTATGTTGATGACATACTGATATTCGGAACAAACCTCAAAGTCATTGAGGAGGTCAAATCGTTTCTATCTCAGAACTTTGAGATGAAAGACCTTGGTGTGGCTGATGTTATCTTGAACATCAAGCTACTGAGAGATAATGAGGGTGGGATCACACTTCTGCAATCCCATTACGTTGAGAAGGTGTTGAGTCGTTTTGGATATTCGGACTGCACACCATCTCAAACACCATATGATCCTAGCGTATTGATTCGGAAGTCCAAAGGCATGGCTAAAGATCAATTGAGATACTCTCAAATCATTGGTTCACTGATGTACCTAGCGAGCGCAACGAGGCCTGACATCGCGTTTGCTGTGAGCAAACTGAGCCGGTTTGTTTCCAAACCGGGTGATGTACATTGGCATGCTGTTGAGAGAGTTATGCGCTATCTGAAAGGTACTATGAACTATGGACTTCACTATACCGGATACCCGTCGGTACTTGAAGGGTATAGTGATGCGAATTGGATCTCTGATGCTGATGAGATGAAGGCCACAACTGGGTATATGTTTACTCTTGGAGGTGGCGCTTAACGAGATCGACAATGGAAGCAGAATTAACGGCATTAGACACATCTGGTGTTGAAGCGAGATGGCTTCGAGATCTTTTGATGGACTTGCCATTGGTTGATAAAGCGGTTCCGGCTATCCTTATGAACTGTGACAATCAGACTGTCATCACCAAGGTGAAGAGTTCAAAGGACAACATGAAGTCCACCAAACACATAAGAATGAGATTAAAAGCTGTCAGAAAATTAAGAAACTCCGGAGTGATAGCGTTGGACTATGTCCATACGGCTAAGAATCTGGCAGATCCCTTTACAAAAGGGCTATCACGTGTTGTGATAGATAATGCATCGAGGGAGATGGTATGAGACCCACATGAGTTGCCATGGTGGTAACCCAACCTATATGATCGGAGATCCCGTGAACTAGGACCTGGGAAAACAAGCCAGTGGTGAACTGAGGAGAGTAACTATACTAACCCACTCCGTTGGAGATGCAATACTCTCGATACTGTATGGTAGGATGACTACGGCCTCAATGTGTTCCAAAGCTTATAAAAGCAAGATGCTATCCTACAGAGAGATCTTTGGAGGAACGCACCTATATGAGCCCGACTGCTGGTCACAGTCTATGAGATTGGGGTGATCTCTAGTAAGCTCATGAATAGGCCAGGAGTGTGACTTATATGCTCCACCCGAGGGGTCAGCCTTCGGCAGCCTAGTACTAGTAAGACATGTAGTGAAACTTCTTTACGCCAAACTGACAATTCAAGGCATAGTCCATTGTTCAGTTGTGAAGGAGTGTAGCCACTTGTTCTAGGTGAAGTTCAACCTTAACAGGTCTTTACTGAAACACTGGTATATCGAAACAGCAATTGGAACAGAGGACACAATGGGCCCTCGAGATCTGGTGGGGGATTGCTGAAATCTGAGATGGGCTCTAGGCCCATATTGCATTTTTTGAAAAATCTCTAAGGGCCCATGTGGGTTATATGGCACTAGGTGTGGTGGGAAGTTTAGTCCCACCCCGGAAGTGGAAGGAGAGTTGGAGTGGTTTATAAGGGTTTCTCTTCTACATGCTATTGGAGCTTGAGAAGAAAAGAGGCCCTCGCGCACTCCTCCTCCGCCGCCCGCCTCGCCACGCCACGCCTCGTCACGACGCGCCGCGGGTTGCGGGATTGAGCCGAGCCGAGCTCACACCTACGCGCTTATTTTTGCCAGTCACTAACGGAGAGTTTTCTGACAGCTGGGCCACGATCTGAGACGTCGGATCGTGGGCTGTCACGGACTCGGACGTGGGTCGAGCCCACGTCTCTCCACGCGGCTGCGCCTATAAGTATGCGGTGTCTCCTAACCCTAGCCGCCACAAACAGATCACATCTGCTCACGCGCACGCCCACCGTCGTTCCTTTGCTGCTGCTGCCGCCGGTGACTCCATCCCGTCCGCCACGTACACGGTTGACGGGAGAGCAGGTCTCCGAAACCATGCCCTTCTGGTTCCTGTAGAGGGTGAGGGGCGAATAGGTTTTTGGGCAGCGATTACGCGACTGCTCGCTTCCGATCGTCTACTTCCTCTACGTCCGCGTCGCCTTCGTCATCACCATGTCCACCGACGCCGACCGTGCCGCCGCCGAGAAAGCTGAAGCCGACAAGAAGGTCGCCGAGGACGCCGCTGCTGCCACCAAAGCCGCGGCCTCTGCGTGGCCTACTGGAGGGTATAACTCGTTTATCCCGCTCCTGATTATTTTCATATTAGCAGTACTAGCAGTATGTGTAGATTTGTCTACTGTTTGCTTAGTACGTGCATGTTTAGATCAGAGTCAGTACGTCATCAACTTAGTCAATGCCATGCTAGTGATTTACTCATGGATTAATTTAATCGAGAAATTGCCTATTTACTCAACATTTAGTTGGGTCTCAGGTCTCGTATGACAATATCGAAACCATCATTTTATTAAGAACATTCAAATTTTCTTGTGAACTTCCAAAAAAGTCCATAAATTTTTAAGACCTTCATAAATTCAAATAATGTTCATAAATATAAAAATTCCTCAGGGATATATTATAAAAACATTCATGTATTCTTGAAAAATATAGAGTTTTACAATCATTCAGATTTTTTTTAAATTTCACGTTTTTTTCTTTAAAAAACAGTGATTTAAAAAGATTTAAATTTTTTAAAAGGTCACGACTATGAAAAAATCTTCATGTATGTTTGAAAAATATTCACAATTTTGAATAAAACACTTATGAACTTGAAAAAAATGTTAAAGCACTTAAATTATATCCCAGAAATTTAAAAACATCATAAATTAGGAAAAATTCAGAGTTTACAGTTGTTCATGATTTTTTCGAAATGGTGATAATTTTTTTTAAAAAGTTCAGAGATTTAAGGAAATGTTTGTATATTATAAAAAAATCACGAGTATGAAAAAAAAACTAAATGGAGTTTTAGAAAATGTTCAAAGTGTTGAATAAAACACTTATAAATTTGGAAAAAATGCTCAAGTATTTAAATTATGTTCCAGATTTCAAAATATATCCTAAATTAGAAAACTATTCATGAATTCTAGAAAAAATTCAGAGCTGTAAAATTTCTCATGAAATTTTCAATTTTTTAGGTATTTCGAAAAATGTTTGTGAATTTTTAAAAATTTACGAATATGAAAAAAATATTCTTGGGTTTTTTAAGTATTCGTAATTTTGAATAAAACACTTGTGAATTTGCAAAAATGTTCAAGAATTTAACTTATGTTCTGGTATTTAAAATATATTCATGAATTCAAAAAATATTCTGGCCATTGGATGGAGATCAAACGGCCAAAAAATACGACTGGCGGCAAAAAAAATCCAGTTACCTGATCGATAGGCTCTCCAATATTTTCCAGACGGAGTTGTGTGTTGTGTACTTGTGTCGTGTCCGTATGGGGTTGCGTTTGGATTCGTAAATAAGATTGCTGGAAAACCCTTATTTTCCCCTGCATACTCCGATCAAATAGAAGTCCAAACCCTAATCAGCGCAGAGCATCGACGGAGACGGCATGGCGCCAAACCCCCACCGCGATCGCCGCCAGAGCGGCAGCAACCGCACCCGCAGGACCCGCAGCCAGATCTTCTACGGCGTGTTCCCTGACGGCGATTCTCCTGACTACGAGGCGTTCTTCCGCCCACTCGGGGACAACACGACGGCCGCATTCCATGGCCAGGCCCCTTTGCTGGGGGCTTGGAAGGAAGAGCCGGCCCCTGGGAGCCTGCAGGCTAACAAGACCGTGGCCAAGATGATGGCTAAGGGCATCTCCAGCCGTTGACCCCCCAGGGGGCGTCTAAAAGCGCCGCCTGGGGGCGAGCCGGCGACACACTCGGCGCTGGGGGCGGTTTTGCGCCCAGTCGTCGCCCCCAGCCCGCCCCCAGGCGCCGAAATTGGCCCACTTTGCAGCCCATTTTCGGCGAATAAACGGCCCATATGGGCGAGAATAGGCCCATATTCGGCGTGGTTTCGGCGTTCAATTATCAACACACACATATTTCATCACAGAAAAATCAAATACTTCAACAAAATACTACAACAACAAATAGTTCAATACAAATTATATAGTTCAACAAATAAAAACTCGTATTTCATCACGCGGCGTCCCCCTTGAGCCTCCATAGGTGCTCAATCAGATCTTTCTGCAGTTGATGATGCACCTGTGGGTCTCGGATCTCCTGATGCATACTGAGATAGGCAGTCCAAGTTGCCGGTAGCTGGTGATCAACTTCGGCTAGAGGCCCCTGCCTGTAGTATGGTTCAGTGTCAAACATTGGGTCTTCTTGCTCGCTCTCGATGATCATGTTGTGCAAGATGACACAGCAAGTCATGATATCCCAGATTTGATCTTTCGACCAGGTCTGAGCGGGGTACCGAACAACAGGGAATCGAGATTGGAGCACACCAAATGCCCGCTCGACATCCTTCCTGCAAGCCTCCTGAACCTTCGCAAACCAGGCGTTCTTGCCTCCTGCCACAGGGTTTGAGATCGTCTTCACAAATGTCGACCATCTCGGATAGATGCCGTCAGCTAGATAGTACCCCTTGTTGTATTGGTGCCCATTGATCTCGAAGTTCACCGGAGGAGAATGGCCCTCAACGAGCTTGGCAAAAACAGAAGAGCACTGCAGCACGTTGATGTCATTGTGAGTTCCTGGCATACCAAAGAAGGAGTGCCAAATCCAGAGTCATGTGTGGCTACCGCCTCAAGCACCACACTGCAACCGCCTTTGGCGCCTTTGTACATTCCCTGCCAACCAAATGGGCAGTTCTTCCATTTCCAATGCATGCAGTCGATGCTTTCAAGCATCCCAGGAAATCCTCTTGCTGCATTCTGGGCTAGGATTCGAGCAGTGTCTTCCGCATTGGGTGTTCTCAAGTATTGTGGCCCAAACACTGCCACCACTGCCTGACAGAACTTGTAGAAACACTCTATGCTGGTGGACTCGGCCATGCGCCCATAGTCGTCGAGTGAATCACTGGGAGCTCCATATGCAAGCATCCTCATCGCTGTCGTGCACTTCTGGATGGAGGTGAATCCAAGAGCGCCAGTGCAATCCATCTTGCACTTGAAGTAGTTGTCGAACTCCCGGATGGAATTCACAATCCTGAGGAAGAGCTTTCGGCTCATCCGATAACGGCGCCGAAATGTTCTCTCGCCATGAAGTGGAGTATCGGCGAAGTAGTCGGAGTAGAGCATGCAGTAGCCGTGCAGACGATGCCGGTTCTTTGCTTTCAGCCGCCCCGGCGCCGAGCCACCTCGACGCGGCTTTTCATTGCTCGCCAGCAGCTGGGCGAGGGCGGCGAGCACCATCAGATGCTCTTCTTCCTGGACGTCGGCCGCGGCTTCCTCCTCCAGCAGCGTGGCGAGCTCTTCCTCCTCATCCGAGTCCATCACCGGCACAGTCAAAACGCCGAACACCTTGCGCTCGGTGGGCGTGTACCCGCCGTTAAACCGCGCCTCCGCGGCCGGAAACGGCGGCCGGAAATGCCCAGCTGCTGCGGGAGGCGCTGCTATTTTCCGGCGGGGAATGGCTATCTAGCGGAGTAGGCCGGCGGCCGTCGCCGGGATACAACTAGTGGTGGCCGAGGGCGCGGGGGTGCGAGGCGAGTCGGGGGGAAGAAAACCTTGACTTTTCCCCTGTCGGTGTGGGCCAGGCGTGCTTTTCCCTAGCGCCGGAGCCCCCAACGGCTCCCCAACGCGCCGGGTTCGGCCTGTGACCGCCGGGCGGAAAAAAGGTCCGAACCGACGATTTTCGGCGTCCTGGGGGCGCGACTGGGCCGTTTATTCGGCGCCGGCGCCGAAAAAATGGCCTGGGGGGGCCTGTTGGTTGCGCGGCTGGAGATGCCCTAAGATGGGGTACAAGATCGGCATGGACGTCGGCAAGCCGCCAGCAGCGGTAACCTTCCGCCCCGCGACCGCCGGAGTCGGCTGCGTCAAGGAGCCCAAACCCTTCTCCACCTAGGGGTTTGTCTGCTGATTAACGGTACTAGTATACTATCGGCTATCCTGTGCCTTTTGACACCATGAGTTTTGCCAGGGCATAACGATCCCACTAGTTATGTTTTTATTTTTTATTTTGATTGAGATAATCCCACTAGATTATTTAGCTGCACGCCATGAGTTTGTATGAATATAGTACCATCTCCACAGCGAGCCCAGTACTCTTTTTTTGTTCAGAGAATGCAAAAGATACACGTAGGCCGTATGTACACAAGAACATACGCTGGACAGACTACGGTACATAAGCAGGCCTTGTCACTGTAGAAGCGAGTACAAATTGTCCGGCCCGTCTCGACGTGTCGGCCTCTACCTGCTTCCCCGCCGGCCGCCGCGACCGATCATATGCACAGGCGACACGGTCGCTTCCTCTTTTCCTCAGCAGTCGCTGTACATATCACCGAACGAAAGCGAGGCGGATCTATCCATACGGTTGCCAACCGTACAAATGTCCACCGAACACCGTACGCGTTAACCGATCGAGAGCAGAGCCGTCAAATCAAAGATTATCATCACCCAGCTGCCGCTTGCTGCACCTGCACGATCCGTCATGCGTGTGTACATGTTCTTCCAGATCGAGATCTGGGGGCCAATCATGCAGGATAAGCAGCCCGAGAGCGACGGCGAGAAAAGCACGCGATCGTCGTGCAGAAATATAGAAGTACGTAGATGCGTCGCGTACCCTCGAGTACGGTACGGGCGGTACAGCTGCGCGTACATGCAGATCCTGATCGGCAAGGGTGCATTATTGTTCGATCCAACAACAATAAAAAAGAGTAGAGTACATTATTCTGGTAGTATATACACCAGTTTTTTAGGGAATTATTGTGCTATACCCTGCCATATACGGAGATAAGAGAACATGCGTGCGTGGCTGGATTGTTCGATGCGCACACCCCACTTGGGTTGGAGAAAGGAAGGAAAGTGGGATGAACATGCGCGTGTTTCGTGAATCAGGGACAGAGCATCAGCGGTTTCATTTTCTGTGCCGATGCTGTTTTGGGGAGTTGTAGTTATTTAGCGAGAGCACGGATATGTTTCCTATGTTTTGTCGTCCAATGTTCTTTTTTCGACTTTACTATTTCTATGGTCGCCTGAAAATGAATCCATGTCATTCAAATTTTCACGAAGCACCGAGACCCGAAATGGCGGCGCCACTCTGAGCGTGGTGAGGTGCGAGGATGTCGGTGAGGCCTCGGAAGGGAGCGACCCAGAGGAGGTATGGTGGGGTGTCGGGGGAGGATTGTCGGAACCGAAGAAATGAGGTGAGGAAGGAGAGGGGGGTGGGGGTCAGAGGGATGGCCGAGGGCAGTTAGAAAAGGACGGGTCGACCCGCGACAACGTTCGTCGGATGCGGGGACGGGAGCGAGCGTTTAGAGCATTTCTAGCAGATGCGCTTTCCCGCCACCGACTCGTCAATTTGCGTCCGGTTTAGCGTTTGCGGGCCGGAACAAAAGCGCTATTTATTGACCGGTCCATGAGAAAGAAATATACGGGCGGCCCGCAAACCGATGCTTTCGCCACTATATGTAGGTGGGGGGTGTTCTAGGGTTCCCGTCTCGGATAGATCTGCGACCCCCCCTCCCAACAGTAGTCCACTCCCCCTTCGCCACCTTCCTTTCTTAGCTCCGGCGAGCAATTCCTGTCGTCCCCTCCCAAGCGCACCTCCATGGCGGGAGATGGGTGTGAACATGGGCCGCCGTGAGTCACCGTCGTGCAAGCGCGCCTAGCACGACGCGGAGGCCGGAAGCTCCAGCCACCCCGCCGTCAGCCGTGGCGCTCGGCGCAAGCGCGCAACCACAGCGCCCTCTCCCGCAGCGGCGGCAACCGTGCGTGGCAGCACTTCAATGAGATTCACGAGCAGCTCTGGCCGACGACAAAGAAGCTCCGTGAGACGGAGATCACGCACCACGCCATGAAGGAGGCGGTGGCGGCCAGCAAAGAGGGCGCCGCCGACTATGAGCTCGCTTACACCCTCTACCGCTCGGTGTGCGAGCACTTCTTCAACGTCAAGTCATGAGCCGTCGTCGGCCCTCCGTCGATCTAACAGGCATAGACTTGATGACCCACAGGTATAGGGGATCTATCATAGTCCTTTCGATAAGTAAGACTGTCGAATCCAACGACGAGCAGAAGAAAATGACAAGCGGTTTTCAGCAAGGTATTCTCTGCAAGCACTGAAATTATCGGTAACAGATAGTTTTGTGATAAGATAATTCGTAACGGGTAACAAGTAACAAGTGTAACTAAGGTGCAGCAAGGTGGCCCAATCCTTTTTGTAGCAAAGGATAAGCCTGGACAAACTCTTATAAGCAAAGTGCTCCCGAGGACACATGAGAATTACTGTCAAGTTAGTTTTTATCATGCTCATATGATTCGCGTTCGTTACTTTGGTAATTTGATATGTGTGTGGACTGGTGCTTGGGTGCTGTCCTTACTTGGACAAGCCTCCCACTTATGATTAACCCCTCTCGCAAGCATCCACAACTATGAAAGAAGAACTAAGGTAAATCTAACCATATCATGAAACATGTGGATCTAAATTAACCCATTACGAATCAACGCATAAACTAGGGTTTAAGCTTCTATCACTCTAGCAACCCATCATCTACTTATTACTTCTCAATGCCTTCCCCTAGGCTCAAAACATGGTGAAGTGTCATGTAGTCGATGTTCACATAACACCACTAGAGGAAAGACAACATGCATCTCATCAAAATATCGAACGAATACCAAATTCATATGGTTACTTATAACAAGACTTCTCACATGTCCTCAGGAACAAACATAACTACTCACAAAGTATATTCATATTGATAATCAGAGGAGTAATAATTATCATTAAGGCTCTGAACATATGATCTTCCACCAAATAAACCAACTAGCATCAACTACAAGGAGTAATCAATACTACTAGCAACACACATGTACCAATCTTAGGTTATGAGACAAAGATCGAAAACAAGAGATGAACTAGGGTTTGAGAGGAGATGGTGTTGGTGAAGATGTTGATGGAGATTGATCCCCTCACGATGAGAGGATCGTTGGTGATGACGATGGCTTCGATTTCCCCCTCCGGGAGGGAAGTTTCCCCGGCAGAGCAGCTCTGCCGGAGCCCTAGATTGCTTCTGCCCAGGTTCCGCCTCGAGATGGCGGCGCTTCGTCCTGAAAGCTTCCTTTTGATATTTTTTTCAGGTCAAAAAGACATCATATAGTAGAAGAGGGGCACCGGGAGCCTGACAGGGGGCCCATAAGCCAGGGAGGCGCGCCCCCACCCTTGTGGTCACATGGTGGGCCCCCCTATGGTATTTTCTTCGCCCAATATTTTTTATATATTCCAAAATAATTCTCTTTAAGTTTTTAGGACTTTTGGAGTTGTGCAGAATATGTCTCTCAGATTTGCACCCTTTCCGGTCCAGAATTCCAGGTGTCGGCATTCTCCCTCTTCATGTAAACCTTGTAAAATAAGAGAGAAAAAGCATAATTATTATACCATAATGTGTAATAACAACCCATAATGCAATAAATATCAATATAAAAGCATAATGCAAAATGGACGTATCAACTCCCCCTAGCTTAAACCTCGTTTGTCCTCGAGCGAAAGCCGAGATCGATAATCATGTACACATGTTTAGAGATAGAGGTGTCAATAAAAATAAAGTACGGACATGAAGGCATCATGATCATCTTTAGAACAACAACATATATTGACATATAATTTCTTATGCTAAAGTGACAATTCATTCACAAGGTAAAGTATGAATCAAGAATATTATTGAAAACCAACAAACTATGATTTCAATCATTGAAGCAATTGCAAGTTATCATAACGTTGGAAAGAGTCTTTCATAATTGCTAACACTCACGCGACATTTATGAGATCAAAGTTTCAATCGGACACAGAGAAATATAGGGGCTTATGGTTTCGCCTCCCAACCTTTTACCTCAAGTGTAATGTCAACGATAATAACTTATGATCACCTACATCCCAGTGGATATATGTATCTAGATCTTTCCCAAACATGTGATGCTTGCCAAGAGAAAAAAGCGAAATATAGGAAGTGGTGAGGATCACCATGACTCTTGCATAATGGTAAATACTAAAAAGATAAAAATAGGCCCTTGGCAGAGGGAAGCAGAGGTTGTCATGCACTTTTTGATTGGATGCACGAAATCTTAATGCAAACGAACATCACTTTATATTGCTGCTTGTGATAAAGAACGTTATTATGCAGTCCATCGCTTTTATTTCTTCTATATCACAAGTTCGTATAATGCTTATTTTCCTTACACTAATAGATCATACATATTTAAAGAGCAATTTTTATTGCTTGCACTGATGACAACTTACTTGAAGTATCTTATTTAATCCATATGTAGGTATAGTGGACTCTCATGGCAAAACTGGGTTAAGGGTGTTTGGATGCACAAGTAGTATCTCTACTTGGTGTGGAAGTTTTGGCTAGTATGAGGTGGAAGCAAGCGTCGCATGTTAGAGGACCCATGATAATATAACTTCTATTCAGAAATAAGCAAACATAACTTATTGTGTTGTCTTCCTTGTCCAATATCAACTTCTTAGCATATAATATTTTAATGAATGCTCACAATCATAAAAGATGTCCAAGATAATATATTTATATGTGAACATCTCTTTCTTTATTACTTCCTTTTAATTGCAACAATGACCAACACTATGTTTGTCAACTCTCAACAAGTTTCAATCGACATACTTCTTATATGTGAAGTTGTCACTATCCATAAGATCATTATATACTCCTTTTTTATTTCTTTTATTCTATTCTATCTTTATTTCTTTTTCTCAAGATCATAGCAAGAAAGCAAAGCCCTCAACTCAAAACTAATCTTTATTATATAACTCACGGACTTGATTACATAGATAGATCACAAAAGCAAAACTCAAAGACTAGATCATACCAAAACTTTATTCTACTAAACTAGGATGTAACCAAAAGGACCAAACTAAGAAAAAATAATAAAAGTAAAGATGTGATGGTGATAAGATACCGGGACACCTCCCCCAAGCTTGGCACAAGCCAAGGGGAGTGCCCATACCCGTGTACTCAATTCTCGTTCTTCGGAGTGCTCGGGGACGTCATGGCAATTTAGATCTGTCAAAAAAATAGCTCGAAACAAGAACAGAGGATATTGACGTAGTAGAGTGGTCAAAACCTTCTGGAGATTATATAACGAATTTTTACCGACCAAAAGAAGTATCGTGCAAGAAAACGGAGTCCAGAGGGCACACGAGGTGGCCACAAGACTAGGAGGTGCGCCCAGGGGGTAGGGCCCAGGGCTTGTCGCCTCCTCATGCACTTTTCTGACTACTTTTAACTTTCTTAATCTTTTAAATATTCCAAAATGGAGTAAACGAGCCATTGGAAAAGTTTTGGAGTCGGTTTTTACTTACTGTACCACATACCTATTCCTTTTTGTAGTCTGAAACGTTCTGGTAAGTCTCCCTTATGTACTCTTTCGGGGTTATGGTATTAATAATAGGGTTTTTTTACATCTGTGCCCCTGGTTCCTTAGCTCTACTCATTCATCCCCGCGCTCTTAACTGGTCACAATGGACGTTGCCGCTGGGTCAATAGCTTGACCGTTAACTCTGGCCAGTGGGGCTGTGCTGGACTGTGTCGTCCGTTGGACCTGACAAGTGGGGCCGCATTGGGCGGTGTCGCTGTTGGACCGTTGGGCCGTGATTTCATTGCGCCGTCCCTTGCATTAAACGCCTGCGTGCGCCGCCATGATAGAAGCCTGCTATGCATGCACCCAGCAAAGCATGCATGCATGCGTCGATGCGCGCCGCCACGATGCACTGACCGAGACTGCATGCGCCGACCGAGCCTGCATGCACCGATGCGTGCGGCCACGATGCACTGGTCGGGCAGCTTTCTTGCATGCCAGCCGCCACGGATGCAGCGACGGTTGCTGCCACGGATGCTACTGACGTACTAAGCAAAATAAGATGCATAAAAGATAAACATCACATGCAATAAAAATATGTGACATGATATGGCCATCATCATCTTGTGCTTTTGATCTCCATCTCTAAAGCATCGTCATGATCTCCATCGTCACCGGCTCAACACCTTGATCTCCACCGTTGCGTCGTGGTCGTCTCGCCAACTATTGCTTCTACAACTATCGCTAACGCATAGTGATAAAGTAAAGCAATTACATGGCATTTGCATTTCATACAATAAAGAGACAACCATCATCTCATACAATGACGTATATCACATCATGTATTGACCATATCACATCACAACATGAACTGCAAAAACAAGTTAGACGTCCTCTACTTTATTGTTGCAAGTTTTACGTGGCTGCTACGGGCTTCTAGTAAGAACCGTTCTTATGTACGCATCAAAAACACAACACTGTTTCGTCAAGTTTGCTATTTTAACCTTCTTCAAGGACTGGCCACAGTCAAATTTGATTCAACTAAAGTAAGAGAAACAAACACCCGCCAGCCACCTTTATGCAAACTAGTTGCATGTCTGTCAGTGGAACCGGTCTCATGTGCATGAACATGTAAGGTTGGTCCGCGCCGCTTCATCCAACAATACCGCCGAATCAAAATAAGATGTTGGTGGTAAGCAGTATGACTATCACTGCCCACAACTCGTTGTGTTCTAATCGTGCATATCATCTACACATAGACCTGGATCTGATACCACTATGGGAAACATTGCATGGAAAACAAAAAAAAATTCTACGCACACGCAATGATCTATCCATGGATATGCATAGCAACGAGGGGGAGAGTGTTTCTATGTACCCTCGTAGACCATAAGCGAAAGCGTTTGACAACGCGGTTGATGTAATCGAACTTCTTCTAGCTCCGACCGATCAAGTAACGAACACACGACACCTCCGAATTCTGCACACGTTCAACTCGGTGACGTCCCTCGTGTTCCTGATCCAGTAAGGCATCGAGGTAGTAGATGAGTTCCATCAGCACAATGATGTGATGACGGTGAAGTAATCCTCACAGGGCTTCGCCTAAGCACCGTGAGAATATGACCTGGGGTGTAAACTATGGAGGGGGGTGCCACCCACGGCTAACAATTGATGTTGTGTGTCCTAGGAGCCCCCTCCCACATATATATAGGTGGGGGGAGGAGGGAGCAGCCAGGGGGCGCCCCAAGTAGGATCTGAAACCTACTTGGGGTTTCCCCAAGTGGCGGCCCCCTGCCTTATTTCACAGGAGAAGAAAGGAAAGGGGGAAGAGAGAAGGAAGGGGGAGTGGGCGAACCCCCTCCTTTCCTTCTCCCACTCGGCCTCCTGCCATAGGTTGGCGCGCCACCCCTTGTGGGCTGGTGTGCTCCCCTCTCATGGCCCATATGGCCCATATATTCTCCCAGGGGTTCCGGTGACCCCTCCGGTACTAAGATAAATACCCGATACACTCTAGAACACTTCTGATGTCCGAATACTATTGTCCTATATATCAATATTTACCTCTCGAACATTTTGAGAATCCTCGTCATGTCCGTGATCTCATCTGGGACTCCGGAAAACACTCGGTCACCAAATCACATAACTCATATAATACTAAATCGTCATTGAACGTTAAGCGTGCGGACCCTACGGGTTAGAGAACTATGTAGACATGACCGAGACACCTCTTCGGTCAATAACCAATAGCGGAACCTGGATGCTCATATTGGCTCCTACATATTCTACGAAGATCTTTATCAATCAAACCGTTATGACAACATATGTTATTCCTTTGTCCATTGGTATGTTACTTGCTCGATTTTCGATCGTTGGTATCTCCATACCTAGTTCAATCTCGTTACCGGCAAGTCTCTTTACTCGTTCCGTAATACATCATCCTACACATAATTCATTGGTCACTTTGCTTGCAAGGCTTCTTATGATGCGTATTTCCGAGAGGGCCCTGATGTCTACTACAAAACCTTCTTCTTGTAGACGCTGTTGGGCCTCCAAGTGCAGAGGTTTGTAGGACAACAACAAATTTCCCTCAAGTGGATGACCTAAGGTTTATCAATCCGTGGGAGGCATAGGATGAAGATGGTCTCTCTGAAACAACCCTTCAACCAAATAACAAAGAGTCTCTTGTGTCCCCAACACACCCAATACAATGGTAAATTGTATAGGTGCACTAGTTCGGCGAAGAGATGGTGATACAAGTGCAATATGGATGCTTGATATAGGTTTTTGAAATCTGAAAATATAAAAACAACAAGGTATCAAGTGACAAAAGTGAGCGAAAACGGTATTGCAATGCTCAAAAAAAAGGCGTAGGGTTCATACTTTCACTAGTGCAAGTTATCTCAACAATGATAACATAATTAGATCATATAACAATCCCTCAACGTGCAACAAAGAGTCACTCCAAAGTAACTAATAGCGAAGAACAAATGAAGAGATTATTGTAGGGTACGAAACCACCTCAAAGTTATTCTTTCCAATCAATCCATTGGGCTATTCCTATAAGTGTCAAAAACAACCCTAGAGTTCATAGTAAAATAACACCTTAAGATACATATCAACGAAAACCCCAATGTCACCTAGATACTCCAATGTCACCTCAAGTATCCGCGGGTACGATTATACGATATGCATCACACAATCTCAGATTCATCTATTCAACCAACACAAAGAACTTCAAAGAGTGCCCTAGAGTTTATACCGGAGAGTCAAGACGAAAACGTGTGCCAACCCCTATGCATAGACTCCCAAGGTCACGGAACCCGCAAGTTGATCACTAAAACGTACATCAAGTGAATCAATAAAATACCCCATTGTCACCACGGGTATCCCATGCAAGACATACATCAAGTGTTCTTAAATCCTTAAAGACTCAATCCGATAAGATAACTTCAAAGGGAAACTCAATCCATTACAAGAAGGTAGAGGGGAAGAAACATCATATGATCCAAATATAGAAACATCATGATCGTGCCAAATTAAGGACACGAAAGAGAGAGAGAGAGATCAAACACATAGCTACTGGTACATACCCTCAGCCCCGAGGGTGAACTACTCCCTCATCGTCATGGAGAGCGCTGGGATGATGAAGATGGCCATAGGTGATGGATCCCCCCGCCGATAGGGTGCCGAAACAGGGTCTCGATTGGTTTTTCATGGCTACAGAGGCTTGCGATGGTGGAACTCCCAATCTAGGTTTCTTTTTGGGGGTTTCTGTATTTATAGGTACTCTTGGCATCAGTTTCACGTCAGGGGGTCTCCGAGTCAGCCATGAGGTAGGGGGGCGCGTCATCCAGCCTCGTGGATGACTCAGGACTCTTCTGGCCCAACTCTTGTGCTCTGGGGGCTTCTTCTGGTCCATAAAAAATCTCCATAAATTGGTAGGTCAATTGGACTCAGTTTGGTATTCCTTAAAACAAGGAAAAACAAAAACTGGCACTGGGCTCTAGGTTAATAGGTTAGTCTCAAAAATCATATAAAATAGCATATTAATGCATATAAAACATCCAAGATGGATAATATAATATCATGGAACAATAAAAAATTATAGATACGTTGGAGATGTATCAAGCATCCCCAAGCTTAATTCCTGCTCGTCCTCGAGTAGGTAAATGATAAAAACAGAATTTTTGATGTGGAATGCTACCTAACATATTTATCAATGTGATATTCTTTATTATGGCAAGAATATTCAGATCCATAAGATTCAAAACAAAAGTTTAATATTGACATGAAAACAATAATACTTCAAGCATACTAAAAAAGCAATCATGTCTTCTCAAAATAACATGTCCAAAGAAAGCTATCCCTACAAAATCATATAGTCTGGCTATGCTCTATCTTCATCACACAAAATATTTAAATCATGCACAACCCCGGTTTCAGCCAAGCAATTGTTTCATACTTTAGTATTCTCAAACTTTTTTGACTTTCACGCAATACATGAGCGTGAGCCATGGACATAACACTATAGGTGGAATAGAACGGTGGTTGTGGAGAAGACAAAGAGGAAGATAGTCTCATATCAACTAGGCGTATCAATGGGCTATGGAGATGCCCATCAATAGATATCAATGTGAGTGAGTAGGGATTGCCATGCAACGGATGCACTAGAGCTATAAGTGTATGAAATCTCAAAAAGAAACTAAGTGGGTGTGCATCCAACTCACTTGCTCACGAAGACCTAGGGCATTTTGAGGAAGCCCATCATTGGAATATACAAGCCAAGTTCTATACTGAAAATTCCCACTAGTATATGAAAGTGACAAAATAGGAGACACTCTATCATGAAGATCAAGGTGCTACTTTGAAGCACAAGTGTGGTAAAAGGATAGTAGCATTGGCCCTTGTCTCTTATTCTCTCATTTTTTTTTGTTTTTTGGGCCTTCTCTTTTTTTGGCGTCTTTTTTTAATTTTTTCGTCCGAAGTCTTATCCCGACTTGTGGGGGAATCATAGTCTACATCATCCTTTCCTCACTGGGACTATGCTCTAATAATGAAGATCATCACACTTTTATTTACTTATAGCTCAAGAATTACAACTCAATACTTAAAACAAAATATGACTCTATGTGAATGCATCCGGCAGTGTTCCGGGATGTGCAATGATTCAGGAGTGACATGTATGAAAGAATTATGAACGGTGGCTTTGCCACAAATACGATGTCAACTACATGATCATGCAAAGCAATATGAAAATGATGGAGCGTGTCATAATAAACGGAACGGTGGAAAGTTGCATGGAAATATATATTGTAATGGCTATGGAAATGCCATAATAGGTAGGTATGGTGGATGTTTTGAGGAAGGTATATGGTGGGTGTATGGTACCAGTGAAAGTTGCACGGTACTAGAGAGGCTAGCAATGGTGGAAGGGTGAGAGTGCGTATAATCCATGGACTCAACATTAGTCATAAAGAACTCACATACTTATTGCAAAAATCTATTAGTCATCGAAACCAAGCACTACATGCATGCTCCTAGGGGAAGGGTTGGTAGGAGTTAACCATTGCGATATCCCGACCTCCACTCATAAGGAAGACAATCGATAAATAAATCATGCTCCAATTTCATCACATAACGATTCACCATACATGCATGCTACGGGAATCACAAACTTTAACACAAGTATCTCTCAAATTCACAACTACTCCACTAGCATGACTCTAATATGACCATCCTCATATCTCAAAACAATCATAAGAATCAAACTTCTCATAGTATTCAATGCACTTTATATGAAAGTTTTTATTATATCCCTCTTGGATGTCCATCATATTAGGACTAAATTTATAACTAAAGCAAAGTGCCATGTTGTTCTAAAATACTCTCAAAATAATATAAGTAAAGCATGAGAGTTCATCTATTTCTTGAAAATAAAACCACCGCTGTGCTCTAAAAAGATATAAGTGAAGCACTAGAGCAAATGACAAGCTACTCCAAAAAGATATAAGTGAAGATCAATGAGTATTTGAATAATTATGTAACCATGTGAAGATTCTCTAACATTCAAGAATTTCAGATCTTGGGATATTATTCAAACATCAAGCAAAACTAAATAAAATAAAATGACGCTCCGTGCAAAACACATATCATGTGGTGAATAAAAATATAGCTCCAAATAAGGTTACCGATGAACGAAGACGAAATAGGGGATGCCATCCGGGGCATCCCCAAGCTTAGTTGGTTGTACTTTAATATTACCTTGGGGTGCCTTGGGCATCCCCAAGCTTAGGCTCTTGCCACTCCTTATTCCATAGTCCATCGAATCTTTACCCAAAACTTGAAAACTTCACAACACAAAACTCAACAGAAAACTCGTAAGCTCCGTTAGTACAAGAAAATAAATCAGCACTTTTTGTACTGTTGTGAACTCATTCTAAATTCATATTGGTGTTATATCTACTGTATTCCAACTTCTCCATGGTTCATACCCTCCGATACTAGTCATAGATTCATCAAAATAAGCAAACAACACATAGAAAACAGAATCTGTCAAAAACAAAACAGTCTGTAGTAATCTGTAACTCTTGAATACTTATGTAACTCCAAAAATCCATCCAAATTAGGAAATCCTGAGAAATTTGTGTACCAATCCACATCGAAAATAATCATATGAAAAGCACGTTTCTGTGAATTATCAAAACTAATTTACTGGGCGCAAAAGTTTCAGATTTTCAGAAGGATCAACACAACTATCATCGTAAGCTATCCCAAAGGTCTTACTTGGCACTTTATTGAAACAAAAGCTATAAAACATGATTACTACAGTACATAATCATGTGGAAACACAAAAAAAGTAGGGGTAAATGTTGGGTTGTCTCCCAACAATCACTTTCCTTTAATGCCTTTTAGCTAGGCATGATGATTTCAATGATGCTCAAATAAAAGATAAGAATTGAAACATAAAGAGAGCATCATGAAGCATATGACTAACACATTAATTCTAACCCACTTCCTATGCATAGGGATTTTGTGAGCAAACAACTTATGGGAACAAGAATCAACTAGCACAGGAAAGCAAAACAAGTATAACTTCAAGATTTTCAGCACATAGAGAGGAAACTTGATATTATTGCAATTCCTACAAGCATATATTCCTCCCTCATAATAATTTTCAGTAGCATCATGAATGAATTCAACAATATAACCACCACGTAAAGCATTCTTTTCATGATCTACAAGCATACAAATTTTATTACTCTCCACATAAGCAAATTTCTTCTCATGAATAGTAGTGGGAGCAAACTCAACAAAATAACTATCATGTGAGGCATAACCCAATTGAAAATTTAAATCAAGATGTCATGTTTCATGGTTATCATTATTTTTATAGAATACATGTCATCGCAACAATCATCATAGATAGCAACTTTGTTATCATAATTCATTGGAACCTCTTCCGAAATAGTGGATTCATCACTAAATAAAGTCATGACCTCTTCAAATCCACTTTTATCAATATTGTAATAAGATTCAACACCCTACAAAATAGTGGGATCATTACTTCCTAAAGTTGACACTCTTCCAAACCCACTTTCATCAATATAATCATCATAAATAGGAGGCATGCTATCATCAAAATAAATTTGCTCATCAAAACTTGGAGGACAAAAATTATCATCTTCATCGAACATAGCACCCCCAAGCTTGTAGCTTTGCATATCATTAGCATCATGGATATTCAAAGAATTCACACTAATAACATTGCAATCATGCTCATCATTCGAATATTTAGTGCCAAAATTTTTATAGACTTCTTATTCTAGCACCTGAGCACAATTTTCCTTTCCATCATTTTCATGAATGACATTAAAAGGATGAAGATTATGTGAAAACCTCAATTCCATTTTTTTGTAGTTTTCTTTTATAGACTAAACTAGTGGTAAAACAAGAAATAAAAGATTCAATTGCATGATCTAAAGATATACCTTCAAGCACTAACCTCCCTAGCAACAGCGCTAGAAAAGAGCTTGATGTCTACTACACAAACTTCTTCTTGTAGACGTTGTTGGGCCTCCAAGTCAGAGGTTTGTAGGACAGTAGCAAATTTCCCTCAAGTGGATGACCTAAGGTTTATAAATCCATGGGAGGCGTAGGATGAAGATGGTCTCTCTCAAACAACCCTGCAACCAAATAACAAAGAGTCTCTTTTGTACCCCACACACCCAATACAATGGTAAATTGTATAGGTGCACTAGTTCGGCGAGGAGATGGTGATGCAAGTGCAATATGGATGGTAGATATAGGTTTTTGTAATCTGAAAATATAAAAACAGCAATGTAACTAATGATAAAAGTGAGCACAAACGGTATTGCAATGGTAGGAAACAAGGCATAGGGTTCATACTTTCACTAGTGCAAGTTCTCTCAACAATAATAACATAATTGGGTCATATAACTATCCCTCAACATGCAACAAAGGGTCACTCCAAAGCCACTAATAGTGGAGAACAAATGAAGAGATTATGGTAGGGTACGAAACCACCTCAAAGTTATCCTTTCTGCTCGATCTATTCAAGAGTTCACACTAGAATAGGTGCACTTGTTCGGCGATGAGATGGTGATACAAGTGCCATATGGATGGTAGATATAGGTTTTTGAAATCTGAAAATATAAAAACAGCAAGGTAGCAAGTGACAAAAGTGAGTGAAAACGGTATTGCAATGCTTCGAAACAAGGCCTAGGGTTCATACTTTCACTAGTGCATGTTATCTGAACAATGATAACATAATTACATCATATAACAATTCCTCAACATGCAACAAAGAGTCACTCCAAAGTCACTAATAGCGGAGAACAAACGAAGAGATTATTGTAGGGTACGAAACCACCTCAAAGTTATTCTTTATGATCAATCCATTGGGGTATTCCTATAAGTGTCACAAACAGCCCTAGAGAGTTCGTAGTAACATAATGCCTTAAGACATATATCAACCAAAACCCTAATGTCACCTAGATACTCCAATGGCACCTCAAGTATCCGCGGGACATGATTATACGATATGCATCACACAATCTCAGATTCATCTATTCAACCAACACAAAGAACTTCAAAGAGTGCCAGAGTTTCTACCGGAGAGTCAAGACGAAAACGTGTGCCAACCCCGATGCATAGATTCCCAAGGTAACGGAACCTGCAAGTTGATCACCAAAACATACATCAAGTGAATCAATAGAATACCCCATTGTCACCATGGGTATCCCACGCAAGACATACATCAAGTGTTCTCAAATCCTTAAACACTCAATCCGATAAGATAACTTCAAAGGGAAAACTCAATCCATTACAAGAAGTTAGAGGGGGAGAAACATCATATCCAACTATAATAGCAAAGCTTGCGATACATCAAGATCATGCCAAATCAATAACACAAGAGAGAGAGAGAGAGAGAGAGAGAGAGAGAGAGAGAGAGAGAGAGAGAGAGAGAGAGAGAGAGATCAAACACATAGCTACTGGTACATACCCTCAGCCCTGAGGGTGAACTACTCCCTCCTCATCATGGAGAGCGCTAGGATGATGAAGATGGTCACCGGTGATGGATCCCGTTGGTGTCAAAACCGGCGGATCTCCGGTAGGGGGTCTTGATCTGTGCGTCTAAGGCTAATGGTAACAGGAGGCAAGGGACACAATGTTTACCCAGGTTCGGGCCCTCTCGATGGAGGTAAAACCCTACTTCCTTCTTGATTGATATTGATGATATGGGTGTTACAAGAGTTGATCTACCACGAGATCGTAGAGCTTTAACCCTAGAAGCTAGCCTATGATGATTATGATTGTTGTGATTGTCCTTATACGGACCAAACCCTCCGGTTTATATAGACACCGGAGGGGGCTAGGCTTTACACAGAGTCGGTTATAAAGAAGGGAATCTAATATCCGGATTGCCAAGCTTGTCTTCCACGCAAAGGAGAGTCCCATCCGGACACGGGACGAAGTCTTGAGTCTTGCATCTTCACGGTCCAATAGTCTGCCCAAAGTATATAGTCCGGCTTTCCGGATACCCCCTAATCCAGGACTCCCTCAGTAGCCCCTGAACCAGGCTTCAATGACAATGAGTCTGGTGCGCAGTTTGTCTTCAGCATTGCCAGGCGGGTTCCATCTCTGAATACTCCAAAATAATGTCAAACACTTAAATCGTGCCTGGATCCGCAAGACGATCTTCACATACCGCCGTAGAGAGAGCGATATTCCACAAATGTAATCTGCTAATAATTTTTATATGGCGTGTTCCTGCATCGTGGCCCGACCCAATACGAACCGGTTTTTCTCGGCCTACCTCGATACGCGTTGCGAGGCGGCTTCATTGGCGCACCTTGCCAAAGCAGAGATCGTGTTCCCCTTATCACGGGATGTTCTATCAATACGGGCGCGCGGAACCCCACGACGCCCGTTAGTATGACTCCATGTTTTTAGGCAAGTCCCAAGCGGTCACGCTGAGGACGCTTGATATTCACCCCCTTTATAAAGGGGCCGAGGCCTATCCCTCTTTTCCACCACCCTTGCGCCTTTTCACATCTCGAGTTCTAACACCTGGAGCCCCAGCTCAAGTACCTCAGATCCTCAATCATGTCCAGATCCAACCGTCAAGGCCGGTGGGTGGTCTCCTCGGTCACAGAAGAGGACATTGCGAATCTTAGGGAGGTCGGATATCTGATTGCCTACATCAAGCATAGGCTTCCTGCTCCAGGGCAGGTCATCCCCACTCCCGAACCCAACGAGAGCGTTGTATTTGTTCCTCACTTCCTGCGCGGATTAGGCTTCTCCCTTGATCCCTTTGTGAGAGGGCTCATGTTGTACTACGGGCTAGATTTTCATGATCTAGCTCTGGACGCCATACTTCAAATCTCGTCGTTCATCGTTGTGTGCGAAGCCTTTCTCCACGTCACCCCGCACTTCGGCTTATGGCTCAAGACCTTTAATGTGAAGCCGAAGATGATTGAGGGGCAACACGCGGAGTGCGGAGGTGCTGTAATAAGGAGGAACACCGACGCTCCATGGCCAGAGGGCTCCTTCCCAGAGGTGTCCGATCTATGGCAGCAGAGGTGGTTTTAAGTCACGGCTCCTAGAGGCACAAAGTGGGCGGCTGCCCCCGACTTCCGTTCGGGTCCTCCTCAACTGGCATCATGGACCAACGTAGGACGGGATTAGGGGCCTGCTAATGATGTACCAACACTACAGAGCCGTATCCGGGAGCTTCTTGAGAGGGACATTAGCCTTGCCAGCATATTCAGGTAATGCTAATCCGACGGATGTTGCCGTGCAAACGCCGGCCTCTCCGGATGTGGGAATTCAATCCGGAAGGTCCGCGGACTATTCTGCACTTCTTCGGCCTGACGCTCGAAGGGATGTGTAAGTTATTCTTTGGACCACAAGCAAAGTGTCCGGACACCACCGAGGATGCGGGCCAGAGCTACAATCGCCCAGATACCCAAGTAAGTAACCCAGAAACCGAACACTTCGTTTATATTTATCATAACATTATTCAGAAAATCCTCCACGGCCTGGAATGGCGTAGCAAGGCGGAGAGAATCATGTGTCCGGCACCACTTCCCGAAGGCTCGCCTAGTCCTGCCATAGCCAAGATGCTTGATCGTGTGCTAAGCAAAATGCCCTTGGGGGAAGGCGAAGGGAAGAACAGAGAAGCCAAACTTCACACGTTGCGCATCCAGACCAGGGGAATCGCTACCTCCCCAAAGGAGGATAGCCGGGGAGGGGAATCTAAGGCCTCCTCCCCTCGCGGGAAGAAAAGGGCCGCCTACGAAGACTTGGAGATGGAGGTGCCCAGACAAGGGAAGAAAGCTTCACCAGGGGGCCCTGCCCCGAAGGGCGTCCTTACCGCGCCATGCCCGCCAACGAGCCAGCCCTCATCCGAGCTGTAAGTTAATCGTAAATACGAAGGTACTACTTCCTTCCCTGAGAACAATAACCAAGATCTATTTTTTGCAGTCCGGCTAGCAGCTCTTCTCGGCAGAGTTCGTCTTCGGGGGATCTCCTTCCAGAGATGATGGATAGTGAGACCCCACCAACCTCTCCGTCTCATGAGGCGGGCGACCCCGAGGTGTCGTCACAGAGGAGTCCAGATCTGCCGAAGCCAGAAGCTAGCACTTTGACCGCCCTGAGGCTGGAGCGTTCGGCTCCCACGGGGGGCAATAAGAAGGGTCTAGCACAATTCAGCGTCGGACCGGACACACTGACGGGCCTTCTGGAGCGAGCTGATCTTTCGGAGGAGCACCATTCATTAATGAGCACGGTGCTGAAGAAGATTTCATCCGCCACAAGCGGGTTGAATGAAGCCTTTACGAGCCTGCTCAGAGGCTTAGAGGTATGTAATGAAAAATACATATTTTTGGCTGTGACGCACGCGCTAGGTGTGCTCCATATGGATAGTAGCCCCTGAGACTCTGGTTGTCCACCCTAGGCGGCAAACGGAGGATCATATTGTGTAAATAATGACCACACTGTATTTATGCGCAGGTGTCCAAGGATCCGGCAGCCGACCGGTCCGTTGAAGTTGCCGAACTGAGAAGGCAGATTGGATCTATTGATGCCGATATCACACTGGTGAACGAGCAGCTTAACAAGTCACATGGTATGTGCTCTGCTTTCCTTATTATTTTTTGTAGGAAAAACTGAGAGGAGCATAATGCTATTGTTATATGTTTGGACTGCAGATGGAGCTACTGCCGTGGAGGCCCTGAGGGAGGAACTTGCCCTGGCCAAGGATCAGGCCCGGGCCAGCGATGCGGCTGCCCTAAAGGCGGCTGAAGAATTGAGAGCCGAACGGGCTGCTCATCGCCGAAGCAAAGACAAAGTAGCCGAGATGGCTGCGGAGCTGAAAAACGCTGCCAATCGGCATGAGCTTCTTGAAAAAGAAAATAAGGCTATTTCGGCTGAACTGAAGAAGGCACTTGATGCGGCCAAGGAGACGCGGTCCGAAATTAGGGACGCGCGGGAGGAGCTTCGACAGGCCGGAGAGATCGCGTTTGGAAACCCCTACTTGTTGCGGCTGAAGTTTTTAGATCCGAAGTACGCTCCTCTAGATCGACGCTGGAGTCCGGCAGACGCGTATGCGGATTTGGCGAAGAGTACGGCTGATGCGGCCAAGTTTTTCGAGGATCGAAAAGATAATGAAGTGGAAAAGCTGTTCTGGTCGCAATTCAGTGCTCCAACACGCACATTGCCGTTGAGTGAGAAAATGGCTGTTGTGGCTGAGCTCCATAGGATGTCCGGACTTGCAATGCGGTCTGTGATAGACAATCTATGGCCAAAGGGGCCCAAGCCGGACAGTTATTTTGGTTTAGTGCAACAATTCCTTGGTGCCGTATCACGGATTGATGCCATGAAGAGGTCGTCGTGCATAGAGGGTGCACGGATGGCCCTTGCCCGCGTTAAAGCATATTGGACAGATATGGAGGCCACCATCATTGCGACCCAGAATCTGGCAGGAGTCCAAGATCCGTCCGAGCGCTAATTGGATCACGTACTAGAAGGCGCTCGTTTAATAGAGGCTCAGTGCTCGAAGAATGTCATGTTAGAGTGACAAATCTTATCATTGTAAAAACAATGTTATTTTAATTATGGAGCAGATATTTATACTTTTTGCCCGAAAGTATTATTGTGCCTCCCGTGCGGCCGTTTCTATGTATATGTGTAATCTGAAATTTAGCAGTCGTTGGCTTCAGCCCCCACACACACAATGCGGGGGTTTTCGCGAAAAGTATGCGTAACCACACTTGATCCAACGTCTTGGTCCATTAAGGAGGTGATCACACATCGAACAAGCCAACCGGACTATATAGCTGTAACACTTTCACTTAGCCATAGGAGTTTGACGGTGGGGCTACTATGTAGCCCCTGGTACCTTTGCGTGCATCCGAATACGGGCGCGTGTGTACATGACCGGGAAATGGTCGTTCGTTAATGCGGAGGGATCCTAAAGATTCCGATAGGTCTTCGAGTGGTTGAACAGTCTCTCGCTATATCATGACAGTTAATTTTCAGCTTTCTCTACTGAGGTGCTCATCTGGAATAACCAGGGCACAATCGCAGTAGTTCTCCTTTGGTCGCCTTAGCCGATAAGAACGGAACATAAGGCAGCGAACCCAGGAGCCAGGCAAACCCAACATTTGACCAAAGACATGATTCGGAGCTGATGCATATAAGGCCAAACTCGCGATGCCGAACACTCCCGAAGGTATTCATACTTTACTGGGCTGAGTAACGCCCCTTATTATGAACCCCGTTGTAACGCCCGGATAATCATGCTACAGTAATCTCACGTTAATGGTGCCACGTCACCTCTCTCACTATAGTTAATCTCGGGTTAATTCAAAACCGTTTCAAAATTCAAATTCAAATTAATGTCAACAAATGAAGTTTTCAAAAATTGAAACAAAAATGTTCGGACAATGCCAAATGTGGCATAGGCAATTATGGTGTAGAAGACACGATTTTATAAAATACCTAAATGCCTTAGAATAATTAAAACAACAAGGGAAAAGGAAATAAATGAAAGAAAATACAAAACAAAAAAAACAAAAAAAAGGAAGAAGAAAAGGGAGAAGCCCCCCCCTGTACCAGACGGCCCAGCTTGCAGCCAGCCCGGCCCACCTGGCCCATTCGGCCGAACCGGCCTGCCTCCCCCTGCCGCCTCCTTCCCCTGTTCCCCCGACCCGGGTCGGAACAGGGGCGCGTCCCCGTCGCAACACCACGCCGTCCCCGCCGAGGGGATAAGGATGCCGACGCCGCGCCCCCTCGGGCTTCCCTCCCCACTCGCCCCCACTCTTGCGTTGGCTCATGCGCCTCTCCCTCTCCCCTCCAGATCCATCTCCCCCTTGTTCCCCACCGCAACCGAGCGCCGCCATGGCCTCGCCACCGTGAATCGCGTGGCCACAGTCACCGCGTTGCCGCGCCTGCGTGTCCGTCGACGTCTCCATCGTCTTCCTCGTCCATCAGAGGCCTCAGCTGGAGCGGGGGAGCCCCGAATCACCGGATCCCCTTCGTCCACATCTCCGGCTGCCGCAATCTTCACCAACTCCGGCGACACCCCTCTGCTGCTACTAAGCCACCAAGGGCCACCGTGCGTGCCGCTAGGTGAGCTGCCTCCCCCCTCTGCCCTCTAGCTCCCCTAGCTCACGCTCTAACTAGCCCGTTGTCGTGCTGAGACTCTGGTCGCCGCGGTGTACCTCGCCGCCGTGGCCACCGCCGCCGTCACACTCGCCCGAACCCACCACTGTACTCCTGGGGTTCCTAGGAACCCAACGCGCCAGCGCACGCTCTCTCCCGTGCCACCTAACGCTGTCCCCATTGGGCGCCCAAACGCGCTGCCGCCTGCGCTCGTCGTCGGCGTGCCTCCGGTGACCAAATGGTCACGGGCCAGCGCCTGTTGTGTTCGCCGCATCGCGTATAACTCGCCTGGCCTCCCCTTTCTTTCGCAAACACGGTGCCTCGCTGTTTCCTCCCGCGCCCAACTCCAGCCGTCTTCTAATGAGCTCGCCGCGCTCGATTCCGGCCATCCCTGCCGCCACGATCACCGCCGCTAGACGCGGCGCAGCCGTAGCTCTCGAACGCGCCCGAAAAATCGATGAACGGTGCCCTGTAGGTGATTTCCGGCCACCTCCCGAGCCGCGCCGCCGCGTTTTGCCTCGCGGGCGTCGTTCCGGCACCGTCCGCCGACGTGGCTAGGCGGCCCCCACCCCTGGGTCACTGCCAGTGGGCCATGGGGGCCCCGTTGACTGGATTGACCCAGTCAACGTGCTGACGGGGCAGCCCAGTGGCACTGACATGCGGGGCCCATGCCATAAACAAATAAAATGAATAGATAATTGGCTAATTAATTAAATAAATTAATTAAAACCTAATCTCTCACTGACTACCGGGCCCCACCCACTAATTAGCCTATTTAGTTAGTTTTAAAACTCTGTTAGTACCTTGTCAATGACATGTGGGTCCCACTGGACCCACCTGTCTGGTTTGACTGGTCAACTAACCAGTTGACATGCTGACATCACTCTGATGTCATGCTGACGTCATCATTTACTATTCTGGATAATGTTGGATTTAAATAATTAATTAAATTCCTGAAAATGATTTAAATCTTTAGAAAATCATATCTTTTAATCCGTAATTCGGATGAAAATACTTTCTACATGAAAGTTGCTCAGAACGACGAGACGAATCCGGATTCGCAGCCCGTTCGTCCACCACACACCCCTAACATACCAAACACGCAACTTTCCCCCTCTGGTTCATCTGTCCGAAAACGCGAAACACCGGGAATACTTTCCCGGATGTTTCCCCCCTTCGTCGGTATCACCTACTACCGCGATTGGGCACACCTAACATCGTTACTTGTCTTGTCATGCATCGATATGCATTTGTTTGCATTGTATTCATTGTTTCTTCCCCCTCTTCTCTCCGGTAGACCACGAGACCGACGCTGCTGCTGCCCAGTTCGACTACGGAGTTGACGACCCCTCCTTCTTGCCAGAGCAACCAGGCAAGCCCCCCCCTTGATCACCGGATATCACCTATTCTCCTCTATACTGCTTGCATTAGAAGTAGTGTAGCGTGTTACTACTTTCCGTTAATCCTATTCTGATGCATAGCCAGTCATTGTTGCTACAGTCATTGATACCTTACCCGCAATCCTAAATGCTTAGTATAGGATGCTAGTTTAACACCATTGGCCCTACATTCTTGTCAGTCTGCCTTGCTATACTATTGGGCCGTGATCACTCGGGAGGTGATCATGGGTATATATTATACACACATACATACTATACAGATGGTGACTAAAGTCGGTTCAGCTCGAAGAGTACCCGCGAGTAATTCATGGATAGGGGCTGAAAGGACCTTTGTCCCGACAGCCCTCGGTGTGGATCTTTGTGGCGGAGCGACAGGGCAGGTTGAGACCACCTAGGAGACAGGTGGGCCTGGCCCTGGTCGGCATCCGCGGTTGCTTCATAATAACACGCTTAACGAGATCTTGGTATTTGATCTGAGTCTGGCCATTTGGTCTATATGCACTAACCATCTACGCGGGAGTAGTTATGGGTATCCCGACGTCGTGGTATCAGCCGAAGCACTTCGTGACGTCAGCGACTGAGCAGCGCGCGCCGGATTGGAACGTAAGCCTGCTCTTGTATTAAGGGGGCTAGTTTTGCTTTCGGCCGCCCACGCAATGTGCAGGTGTGCTAAGGGCGATGGGCCCAGACCCCTGTGCGCTTAGGTTTAGACCGGCGTGCTGACCTCTCTATTGTGTCTAGGTGGGGCTGCGACGTGTTGATCTTCCGAGGCCGGGCATGACCCAGGAAAGTGTGTCCGTCCAAATGGGATCAAGCGTGTTGGGTTATGTGGTGCACCCCTGCAGGGAAGTTAATCTATTCGAATAGCCGTGATCTTCGGTAACAGGACGACTTGGAGTTGTACCTTGACCTTATGACAACTAGAACCGGATACTTAATAAAACACACCCTTCCAAGTGCCAGATACAACCCGGTGATCGCTCTCTAACAGGGCGACAAGGAGAGGATAGCCGGGTAGGATTATGCTATGCGATGCTACTGTAGATGCTACTTGGAGATGCTACTTGGAGGACTTCAATCTACTCTCTTCTACTTGCTGCAAGACGGAGGCTGCCAGAAGCGTAGTCTTCGATAGGACTAGCTATCTCCCTCTTATTCTGGCATTCTACAGTTCAGTCCACTGAGATGGCCTCCTTACACATATACCCATGCATATGTAGTGTAGTTCCTTGCTTGCGAGTACTTTGGATGAGTACTCATGGTTGCTTTGCTCCCTCTTTTGCCTCATTTTCCTCTCCTTCTCGGATGCCGCAACCAGACGTTGGAGCCCAGGATCCAGACGCCACCTTCGACGACGACTCCTACTACACTGGAGGTGCCTACTACTACGTGCAGCCCGCTGACGACAACCAGAAGTAGTTAGGAGGATCCCAGGCTGGAGGCATGCGCCTCTTCCGATCTGTATCCCAGTTTGTGCTAGCCTTCTTAAGGCAAACTTGTTTAACTTATTTCCGTACTCAGATATTGTTGCTTCCGCTGACTCGTCTATGATCGAGCACTTGTATTCGAGCCCTCGAGGCCCCTGGCTTGTATTATGATGCTTGTATGACTTATTTTTATTTTAGAGTTGTGTTGTGATATCTTCCCGTGAGTCCCTGATCTTGATCGTACACGTTTGTGTGTATGATTAGTGTACGATTGAATCGGGGGCGTCACAAGTTGGTATCAGAGCCGACTGCTTGTAAGAACCCCCTTCCACACTCCTTGGCCGAAGTCGAGTCTAGTCACTACAAAACTTTTACTAACTTGGCTGTGTGCCTTACGGGCCCACGTCGCCATTGGGTGGTATTAGGATCTTTTACTTCTCGACCTTTACTCCGGGGCTCTGAATTCTCTCCTACTCGGGTTAAACGAATTTACTAACTCTGACATTAGGATCCCGTTACCACGTTCACCCCAAAGTTGGATAAGCCATAGTTATTCTGTAGGATAGTATTTTGAATAGTGCCCATATTGTCATTTGACTCCATTGAAACATCTTTGTTTTCAGATGGAACCCACGAGGCAGGTCGTGTGCCACACTGCGGCCATTGGTGCCTTAGGATCACCTGCTGTGCTAGCTGAGATGATGACCTATCTGGGTTATCGCTGGCACCCTGAGTACACCGTCTATGAGGAGTACCAGGACTTTAACCAGGAGAAGTACCGTGCCATCGTCCACCTCTACTCTCGGGAGTATGAGTCCACTACCGTGCTACACACTACTCATGGTGTTGGAGTGACCATCGAGATGGCAGTCCACGATGCTGCTCATGCTGCTCTAACACGTCTTCGTGGAGAGTATCAGGTGTTGGACACTTCCCCTTTCAGGCACATTCCTATCGCATCTGACGTTGGTGCGAAGGGATACTACACTACCGCCTACTCCACCATCACCCGAGAGCCCTTCCACCATCAGCGCCTGGTTCTGCATGCTGATGGGCTGGACCGAGCTAACAGAGCTCTTCGCCACGAGTTGTACACCACTCGTCAGCACCTTTACAGGGCTCTGACGCTGTTGCACCCCTTTGTTCGGTCTGGACAGCTGCCGCGTTCTGCGATCTACCTAGCCAGGACCGTGATGCCCCACGGTGTCGGTTGGCCAGAGGTGGGAGGCTACTCTCCCACACTTGGTCCTCTTCTGCCACCTGAGCGTCGGGTTCTACACCAGAGTATCCGCGGCCCCCAGGCCACTGACGTGGAGGACTATCCGTTGCCTCACTACCAGCTGTCAGGCTACAGCTACCTTCACAGTACCTCATGGGACCGATGTAGTCTTGCTTATTAGTATTAGATGCATTCGCGAGCCCGCGTGCCGCCTATGATGACTTAGTCTATGTACTGAACTCTGTGTACTGAACTCTATGTCCGACCCCTTTTGTAAGTTATGCCGACTACTATGTGGTATCTGTCGTGCTCCTTTCATTATGCATGTTTCATCATGAATGATTCTTGCCTATGCAAATTTCTCAATACTGAACTACCCCTGTTATATATTAGCAAGATGGTTAGACCAATTGGTCGTGGTCGTGGCGGCAACGCCCCACCACCGCCTGAGTACATGGCTGGTATGGTCCAACAGCTCGAGATGAATCGCCAGTTCATGGAGAATGTGATGGCTCAGTTCCCTCATCCCAATATGAACGAGCAGCCAGCCCAAGTGACTCTGCAGGATTTCATGCGCCTCAACCCAACCGTGTACCGCAGCTCAACTCAGCCGCTGGATGCTGATGACTGGCTCTGTGACATCACCTATGAGATGGAGTCTGCTGAAGTAGCCCCTGCCCGCTATGTCACCTTTGCTTCCTTCTTTCTGAAGGGACCCACAGCTCAATGGTGGGACAGCCACAGGCGTACTCTGCTAGTTGGGACAATCATCACCTGGCCAGACTTTCAAGCTGCCTTCCGTGCCCGCTTCATTCCTCAGGGGATCATGGACAGGAAGAAGCGTGAGTTCCGCAACCTCACCCAGGGCAACAAAACTGTGGAAGCTTATCAGCGGGAGTTTCTGGACTTATCCCGCTATGCTGAAGAAGACATTGCAACTGATGCTCGCAGACAGGAGAAGTCCCGTGACGGCCTTCAAGCTGACATCAAGCTCGCACTTCTAGTGCATGACTTTGCCGATTTCGCCACCTTGGTGAACAAGGCCATCAACGTCGAGACTGGTCTGCAGGAACACCAGAGCTCTCAAAGGCGCAACCGTGACACGGGCTCATCTTCGGGCCCGCCCTCGCAGAAGCATAAGATATGGATCCCGAACAGCATGTACTGTCCAAATGCACCTGCCCCAAGGCAGACCTATGCTGCACCTCGTCTGCCTCCTCCGCCATCTAGGCAGCCAAGGCTTCCAGCTCCACCACCCCGAGCTCCTGTTCCCTCTCCCAATAATGGTCTGTGCTACAAGTGTGGTCAACCAGGGCACCGTGCTAGGGAATGCAACCAGAATCAGAATCAACTGGCCCTTCCAGCTACTGGCCGTGGAAACAACCAGGCCCGCAACAACAATGCCAAGTCTTATGGCCGTGTTCATGCCAACCACGTTGATCTGAATGAAGCTCAAGACCAGCCTGCTACTGTGATGGGTACACTCCTCGTAAATTCAGTACCAGCATCCGTTTTATTTGATACTGGTGCATCGCATTCATTCATGTCAGAAAATTTTGCATGCTTGCACGACATTAAATGTGAGGACATGAACGCTTCTCTATTAGTGCACACCTCAGCGGGCCAATGTCGGACCTCCATGATTTGCAACGACGTCCCCATTGAAATCGAAGGACTAGAATTCCTTGTCTCTTCCATCATACTGAAGTCATGTAGCATTGATCTCATTCTGGGAATGAATTGGTTAAAAGCGCATACTGCTTCTATCGTTTGCGCCACCAAGACCGTCCATCTGCTACACCCTTCGGATGAAATAATAAGCTACAATGCTCGTCTGGTTCAGAATGCCGAGGCAAGGCTCTATGCATTGAATGCATTGAACGCTGCACCACTCGAGGGCATTGAAAACATTCCCGTCGTGCGTGAATTCCTAGACATCTTTCCTGAAGAACTCCCAGGGATTCCCCCTGCTAGAGCTGTCGAATTCGTCATCAATTGAAACCAGGCACCACTCCTATAGCCAAGCGACCCGACAAGATGCCGCCGCATGAACTCCTTGAGCTTAAGGAGGAAATCGACAAGTCTCTTCACAGTGGTTTCATTCGCCCAAGCTGCTCTCCTTGGGGAGCACCTTCTCTCTTTGTCAAGAAGAAAGATGGGACAAACCGATTAGTCCAAGACTACCGTCCTATAAACCAAGCTACCATTCAGAATAAGTATCCTCTTCCTCGGATCAATGATCTGTATGATCAACTGGCTGGTTCATCAGTGTTCTCTAAACTCGACTTGAGGTTGGGTTACCATCAGATCCGTGTTCGTGAGGAGGATATCCCCAAGACCGCATTCGTGACTCGATATGGTTCATACGAGTACACCATCATGTCTTTCGGCTTAACCAATGCTCCAGCCACCTTCTCTCGCCTGATGAACTATATATTCATGGATTACCTCGACAAGTTTGTCGTGGTTTATCTGGATGATATTCTGGTATTTTCCAAGAACGAAGAGGAACATGCTGAACATCTTTGTCTTGTGCTGGAAAAGCTACGAGAGCATCAACTTTATGCCAAGTTCTCCAAATGTGAATTCTGGCTTCCCGAAGTAACCTATCTTGGGCATGTCATCTCTAAGGATGGTATTGCCGTCAACCCTGAACGAGTCCAGGCTATTCTTGATTGGACTCCTCCGAAGAACGTTAAGCAAGTCAGAAGTTTTCTCGGTCTCGCCAGCTATTGCCGTCGATTCGTCGAGAACTTCTCCAAGATCGCCAGATCTCTGACTAACCTGTTGCATAAGGGCGTCAAGTTCCAATGGACAGACAAATGTCAGGAAAGCTTCCAGGCACTCAAAGACAAGTTGACTTCTGCCCCAGTACTAGCTCCACCTGATACTAAGAAGGACTTTGTCATTTATTGTGATGCTTCACGTCAAGGCCTAGGCGCTGTCCTAATGCAAGAGCGCAAAGTGATTGCTTATGCCTCTCGTCAATTGCGCCCTCACGAAGCAAACTATCCAATTCATGACCTCGAGCTTGCTGCTGTTATCCATGCACTAAAACAGTGGCGACATTACCTTCTCGGTAATCGTTGCGAGATCTTCACCGACCACCAAAGTCTGAAGTATCTCTTTACTCAGCCAGACCTGAACCTCCGTCAGCAGAGATGGATGGAGATTGTTGCAGACTTTGACTTGGGTATTTCCTATACACCAGGCAAGGCTAATGTAATGGCTGATGCCTTGAGCCGCAAGTCTTACTGCAACCACCTCCAGATTCACAAAGTTCAGCCCTCACTTGCTGAAGAATTCAGAAAGCTGAACCTCCATATTGTTCCTCCGGGTGCACTCGCTCCCCCTCCCGAGGAGTCTCGCAAGATGAATCTCCGTGTTGTTTCCCAGGGTTCCCTCTATACCCTGGCTGTTGAACCCGATCTTGTGAGCTCCATCAAGACTTTAGAGGGATATGACTCTGAAGTCCACAAGATTAAGCGCGACCTCAAAGAAGGAAAGCCATCATTCTTCACTATTGCTGATGATGGCGCCTTGTACTTCAAAGGCCGCCTAGTGGTGCCGTGTAAGAAGGAAAACCTGAATATGACTCAGGAGGTTATGAAAGAAGCTCATGATACACCTCTATGTATCCATCCTGGTAGTACAAAGATGTACCAAGACATCCGCCAGAGATTCTAGTGGTCTAACATGAAGCAAGACATTGCTCGTTATGTTGCTGAATGTGACATTTGCCGTCGTATCAAAGCAGAACATCAAAGGCCTGCTGGAACTCTGCAACCTATCTCTATTCCTGAATGGAAATGGGACCATGTCGAGATGGACTTGGTCACTGGATTTCCCAAATCACAGAAAGGTAATGATGCTATTCTTGTCGTCATTGACCGGCTTTCTAAAGTTGCACATTTTCTGGCGGTCAAAGAAATGATCACTGCTAGTCAGCTTGCAACTCTCTATATTTCCAGAATTGTTTCACTTCACGGTATTCCACTAGTTATCAGTTTGGACCGTGGCAGCTTATTCACTTCAAGATTCTGGGCAAGTTTCCAAGAAGCTATGGGGACTCACTTATCTTTCAGTACTGCATTTCATCCGCAGTCGCAAGGGCAAGTTGAACATGTCAACCAAATTCTCGAAGACATGCTCCGGGCTTGTGTTATTTCCTTCGGCAAGAAATGGGAGGAATCTCTCCCGTATGCTGAGTTCTCTTATAACAATAGCTATCAAGCAAGTCTGAAGAAGGCCCCCTTCGAAGTGTTATATGGACGGAAGTGCCGAACCCCTCTGAACTGGTCAGAAACTGGGGAACGTCCACTCTTCGGTCCGGATATTATCCAACATGCCGAAGAACAAGTCCGCATTATTCACGAGCATCTCAAGACTGCTCAGTCTCGTCAGAAGAGTCAGTATGACCGTCATCATAAAGACATGGTCTATCAACCTAGCGAAAAGGCCTATCTTCGAGTTACACCAATGAAGGGTGCTCACTGCTTCGGGATCAAGGGCAAGCTAGCTCCTCGCTATATTGGCCCATTCACTATTCTCAAAAGGCGTGGAAAAGTGGCATACCAACTGGAACTTCCACCAAACCTTTCTCAGGTTCACGATGTGTTCCACGTGTCACAGCTCCGCCGTTGCTTCAAGGACCCAATCCGAGGAGTGGATCATGAAGTGCTCGAATTACAACAGGACCTCTCCTATAAAGAACATCCGGTCCGCATTCTCGACCAAGCTGAACGCCGCACACGCCAGAAGGCGATCAAGTTCCTCAAAGTTCAGTGGTCACACCATTCTGAAGATGAAGCCACTTGGGAACGAGAGGATCATCTGCGTGATGAATACCCCGCACTCTTTCCTGCTACCTCCTAAATCTCGGGACGAGATTTCTTGTAGTGGAGGAGATTTGTAACACCCGGATAATCATGCTACAGTAATCTCACGTTAATGGTGCCACGTCACGTCTCTCACTGTAGTTAATCTCGGGTTAATTCAAAACCGTTTCAAAATTCAAATTCAAATTAATGTCAACAAATGAAGTTTTCAAAAATTGAAACAAAAATGTTCGGACAATGCCAAATGTGGCATAGGCAATTATGGTGTAGAAGACACGATTTTATAAAATACCTAAATGCCTTAGAATAATTAAAACGACAAGGGAAAAGGAAATAAATGAAAGAAAATACAAAACAAAAAAAACAAAAAAAAGGAAGAAGAAAAGGGAGAAGCCCCCCCTGTAACAGACGGCCCAGCTTGCAGCCAGCCCGGCCCACCTAGCCCATCCGGCCGAACCGGCCTGCCTCCCCCTGCCGCCTCCCTCCCCTGTTCCCCCGACCCGGGTCGGAACAGGGGCGCGTCCCCTTCGCACCACCTTGCCGTCCCCGCCGAGGGGATAAGGACGCCGACGCCGCGCCCCCTCAGGCTTCTCTCCCCACTCGCCCCCACTCTCGCGTTGGCTCCACGCCTCTCCCTCTCCCCTCCAGATCCATCTCCCCCTCGTTCCCCACCGCAACCGAGCGCCGCCATGGCCTCGCCGCCGTGAATCACGCGGCCACAGTCACCGCCTCGTCGCGCCTGCGTGTCCGTCGACGCCTCCATCGTCTTCCTCGTCCACCGGAGGCCTCAGCTGGAGCGGGGGAGCCCCGAATCACCGGATCCCCTTCGTCCACATCTCCGGCTGCCGCATTCTTCACCAACTCCGGCGACACCCCTCTGTTGCTACTAAGCCACCAAGGGCCACCGTGCGTGCCGCTAGGTGAGCTGCCTCCCCCCTCTGCCCTCTAGCTCCCCTAGCTCACGCTCTAACTAGCCTGTCGTCGTGCCGAGACTCTGGTCACCGCGGTGTACATCGCCGCCGTGGCCACCGCCGACGTCACGCTCGCCCGAACCCACTACTGTACTCCTGGGGTTCCTAGGAACCCAATGCGCCAGTGCACGCTCTCTCCCATGCCCCCTAACGCCGTCCCCGTTGGGCGCCCGAACGCGCTGCCGCCTGCGCTCGTCGTCGGCGTGCCTCCGATGACCAAATGGTCACGGGCCAGCGCCCGTTGTGTTCGCCGCCTCGCGTATAACTCGCCTGGCCTCCCCTATCTTTCGCAAACACGGTGCCTCGCCGTTTCCTCCCGCGCCTGACTCCGGCCGTCCGCCAATGAGCTCGCCGCGCTCGATTCCGGTCATCCCTGCCGCCACGATCACCGCCGCTGGACGCGGCGCAGCCGTAGCTCTCGAACGCGCCCGAAAACTCGATGAACGGTGCCCTATAGGTGATTTCCGGCCACCTCCCGAGCCACGCCGCCGCGTTTTGCCTCGCCGGCGTCGTTCCAGCGCCGTCCGTCAACGTGGCTAGGCGGCCCCCACCCCTGGGTCACTGCCAGTGGGTCATGGGGGCCCCGTTGACTGGATTGACCCAGTCAACATGCTGACGGGGCAGCCCAGTGGCACTGACATGCGGGGCCCATGCCATAAACAAATAAAATGAATAGATAATTGGCTAATTAATTAAATAAATTAATTAAAACCTAATCTCTCACTGACTACCGGGCCCCACCCACTAATTAGCCTATTTAGTTAGTTTTAAAACTCTGTTAGTACCCTGTCAATGACATGTGGGTCCCACTGGACCCACCTGTCTGGTTTGACTGGTCAACCGACTAGTTGACATGCTGACATCACTATGATGTCATGCTGACGTCATCATTTACTATTCTGGATAATGTTGGATTTAAATAATTAATTAAATTCCTGAAAATGATTTAAATCTTTAGAAAATCATATCTTTTAATCCGTAACTCGGATGAAAATACTTTCTACATGAAAGTTGCTCAGAACGACGAGACGAACCCGGATATGCAGCCCGTTCGTCCACCACACACCCCTAACATATCAAACACGCAACTTTCCCCCTCCGGTTCATCTGTCCGAAAATGCGAAACACCAGGAATACTTTCCTGGATGTTTCCCCCCTTCGTCGGTATCACCTACTACCGCGATTGGGCACACCTAGCATCGTTACTTGTCTTGTCATGCATCGATATGCATTTGTTTGCATTGTATTCATTGTTTCTTCCCCCTCTTCTCTCCGGTAGACCACGAGACCGGCGCTGCTGCTGCCCAGTTCGACTACGGAGTTGACGACCCCTCCTTCTTGCCAGAGCAACCAGGCAAGCCCCCCCTTGATCACCAGATATCACCTATTCTCCTCTATACTGCTTGCATTAGAAGTAGTGTAGCATGTTACTACTTTCCGTTAATCCTATTCTGATGCATAGCCTGTCATTGTTGCTACAGTCATTGATACCTTACCCGCAATCCTAAATGCTTAGTATAGGATGCTAGTTTATCACCATTGGCCCTACATTGTTGTCAGTCTACCTTGCTATACTATTGGGCCATGATCACTCGGGAGGTGATCATGGGTATATATTATACATACATACATACTATATAGATGGTGACTAAAGTCGGGTCAGCTCGAAGAGTACCCGCGAGTGATTCACGGATTGGGGGCTGAAAGGACCTTTGTCCCGACGGCCCTCTGTGTGGATCTTTGTGGCAGAGCGACAGGGCAGGTTGAGACCACCTAGGAGACAGGTGGGCCTGGCCCTGGTCGGCGTCCGCGGTTGCTTCATAATAACACGCTTAACGAGATCTTGGTATTTGATCTGAGTCTGGCCATTTGGTCTATACGCACTAACCATCTACGCGGGAGTAGTTATGGGTATCCCGACGTCGTGGTATCAGCCGAAGCACTTCGTGACGTCAGCGACTGAGCGGCGCGTGCCGGATTGGAACGTAAGCCTGCTCTTGTATTAAGGGGGCTAGTTCTGCTTCCGGCCGCCCACGCAACATGCAGGTGTGCTAAGGGCGATGGGCCCAGACCCCTGTGCGCTTAGGTTTAGACCGGCGTGCTGACCACTCTGTTGTGTCTAGGTGGGGCTACGACGTGTTGATCTTCCGAGGCCGGGCATGACCCAGGAAAGTTTGTCCGGCCAAATGGGATCAAGCGTGTTGGGTTATGTGGTGCACCCCTGCAGGGAAGTTAATCTATTCAAATAGCCATGATCTTCGGTAACAAGACGACTTGGAGTTGTACCTTGACCTTATGACAACTAGAACCGGATACTTAATAAAACACACCCTTCGAAGTGCCAGATACAACCCGGTGATCGCTCTCTAACAGGGCGACGAGGAGAGGATCGCCGGGTAGGATTATGCTATGCAATGCTACTTGAGATGCTACTTGGAGATGCTACTTGGAGGACTTCAATCTACTCTCTTCTACTAGCTGCAAGACGGAGGCTGCCAGAAGCGTAGTCTTCGATAGGACTAGCTATCCCCCTCTTATTCTGGCATTCTGCAGTTTAGTCCACCGAGATGGCCTCCTTACACATATACCGATGCATATGTAGTGTAGTTCCTTGCTTGCGAGTACTTTGGATGAGTACTCACGGTTGCTTTGCTCCCTCTTTTCCCTCATTTTCCTCTTCTTCTCGGATGCCGCAACCAGATGTTGCAACCCAGGATCCAGGCGCTACCTTCGACGACGACTCCTACTACACTAGAGGTGCCTACTACTACGTGCGGCCCGCTGACGACGACCAAGAGTAGTTAGGAGGATCGCAGGCAGGAGGCCTGCGCCTCTTCCGATCTGTATCCCAGTTTGTGCTAGCCTTCTTAAGGCAAACTTGTTTAACTTATGTCTGTACTCAGATATTGTTGCTTCCGCTGACTCGTCTATGATCGAGCACTTGTATTCGAGCCCTCGAGGCCCCTGGCTTGTATTATGATGCTTGTATGACTTATTTTTATTTTAGAGTTGTGTTGTGATATCTTCCCGTGAGTCCCTGATCTTGATCGTACATGTTTGCGTGTATGATTAGTGTACGATTGAATCGGGGGCGTCACACCCGTATTCCCAGGTACATGCATTAGTATGTCGTGGCGAAAAGCCAATAACGGCAGTATCCTCTGTGGGTGTAGTACCCATGGGATGTGTAAGCAACAAGAGACAATAAAGAAGGTTTACACAGGGGCTTAATCTAAAGAGAAACCTTTGAGCGGGGCCCTGCTGCACGTCTGCGCCTTTGTCCCCATTGTGCCGTGTCCTAGGAGGGTGTCGCTCGAATGGCGTCTGTAAAAGAAAAACTCATGGAGAATAGTATGACATAAGCGTGCGAAAAGTTAGCTATCACTAATGAATAGTAAAAGTGTTTGACATTGGCCTGTTAATAAGGTTAGGCCGAGAATTGGGCTTTATTAATTATCTATAGCCCCTGGAGTCCTCTATGGGATTACGTGTGTGGCGCCTAGGTCAGATTGATCTGGGCTCCCGGACTCGTCTAACCGTGTCCGTGGTCTTAACGACCAATCATGCTTTCTGGTATTAGAGGCTTCTTAGAGTCCGGCTGCTAGAGCCGTCACGTATTCCTCCGTGCGTAAGGAACGCTCTGTACTTCCGTTAACGGTGATGACGCCGCGTGGACCGGGCATCTTGAGTTTAAGGTAGGCATAGTGCGGTACTGCGTTGAAGCGGGTAAAGGCCGTTCTCCCCAGTAATGCGTGATAACCACTTTGGAGGGGGGCGATGGCGAAGAGTAGTTTTTTGCTTCTGAAGTTGTCTGGGGAGTCGAATATCACCTCTAGTATGAGGGAGCCCCTGCAGTGGGCTTCGACACCAGGTATCACCCCTTCAAAGGTGGTGTTACTGTGGTTGATTCTGAATGGGTCTATGCCCATCCTGCGGACAATGTCCTAGCATATTAGATTAAGACTACTGCCGCCGTCCATGAGGACGTGAGTAAGAAGGTATCCGTCTATTATTGGGTCGAGCACCAAGGTAGCTGATCCTCTGTGCCGCATACCAGTCGGGTAGTCCCTGCGATCGAAAGTGATCGGGCAGGGCGACCAGTGGTTAAGTTTGGGGGCCACGGGCTCTATAGCATACGCGTCTCTGAGCGCGCGTTCGCGCCTTCTTGTGGTTATGTGAGTCGCGTGGATCATGTTGACTATTTTTACTTCTGGTGGGAATTTTTTCTGTCCCCCAGTGTTCGGCTGGCGAGGCCCATCCTCGTATTCACTTGGTGTTTCCCCTCCCATGTGTTTTGTGTTTAATTCGCCGGCCTACTTAAAGACCCAGCACTCTCTATGAGTGTGGTTCGCAGGTTTCTCGGGGGTGCCATGGATTTGGCACAGTCTATCCAGGACTTTATTCAGGCCGGATGGTCCTTCTTTGCTGGCTTTAAGTGGCTTCTTTTGCTGACCGGGTCGAGAGCCCATGAATCCGGCATTGACTATTGTGTTGTCCGGACTTTCTTCCTTGTTTCGACATTTGTTTTTATTGCGCCGTGGCTTCCCGTTACCATCCCTTATTTCGGATGTACTTGGGTCGCTGGTGCCTCGACGGGCCAACCAGCTGTCTTCACCCACGCAAAAGCGGGTCATAAGGCTTGTTAGGGCTGCCATTGTCCTCGACTTTTCTTGGCCGAGGTGTCTGGCGAGCCACTCGTCCTGGATACTGTGCTTGAAGGCCGCTAGGGCGCCGTCATCCAGACAATCGACAATTTGATTATTCTTAGTGAGGAATATATTCCAAAGCTAGCGGGCAGACTCTCTGGGCTGTTGAATTATGTGACTTAAATCGTCAACGTCCGGAGGTCGGACATAGGTCCCTTGATAATTTGCCCGAAAAGCGCCCTCGATTTCCTCCCAACTTTCGATTGAATTTTCGGGGAGGCTTTTCAACCAGTGCCGAGCTGGTCCCTTCAACGTGAGAGGAAGGTATTTAATGGCGTGGAGGTCGTCCCCACGAGCCATGTGGATATGAAGGATAAAATCCTCAATCCATACCCCGGGGTCTGTCGTTCCGTTGTATGCCTCTATGTTCACAAGTTTAAAACCTTGTGGAAATTCATGGTCTAATACCTCTTCGGTGAAGCACAAAGGGTGAGCAGCCCCTCTGTTTCTGGACGTGTTATGGCATGTCGTCGGCTGTTGATGTGTCTGGTACTGATTCCGGACTGGTACCCGACCAGTCTGATCATTTTGGTGACCATAGTCCTGTGCTGGGGTGTGTCCTCTAGATCCATAGATGGACCTGGTCGCGCTAGCCTTTTTATCCAGGAGCTCACGTAAATTGTGTGCGTCGTCGGTAGCTGCTCCATTGCGGTTTCGAAGTGGTTTGTTCAGCCTATTGGCCGTATTGTTCTTCGGTGGAACGGCCTCGTCGTCGAATTCTGGTAGTGCTTGCGCTTTGGATAGCTCTTTGTTTGGCGATCATCGCCGTACTTTTCTTCAGTGTCTAGTACTTTATTCCATTTGCGATTGAGCGTTTCCTGTGCGGCTTTAAGCTTTTGCTTCTACTTCTTCAGACTTCTCACAGTGGCCATAAGCCTTCTGTGGAGGTTGTCTCGTTCCAGGCGTGTCTCCGGGATGATTAATGAATTGTCATCCGGATTGTGCTCTTGTCCCAGGGCAGTTTGATGAGTTCGTCCCTCGGGATCATTGTGATGGGGCGTCTGCTCCGAGCTGTGTTCGGCGTGACCTGGTTCATCCTGCTCCATCGCTGGGTCCGTATGGTCGTTGCTGCCTTCGGGGTTGACTGTGGTGTTGATCTTTCGAGCGCTGCTATCGCTATTTTTACTGTTGCTGGACTTGGAGCGGCGCCTGCGGCGTCATTTTGACTTTTGTCCCGGGGTTTTATCCTCTGGTTTGTCGCCGTCGTCCTTATCGGTGTCAAAACCGGCGGATTCTTCGGGTAGGGGGTCCCGTACTGTGCGTCTAAGGCTAATGGTAACAGGAGGCTGGGGACACGATGTTTACCAAGGTCCGGGGCCTCTCGATGGAGGTAATACCCTACTTCCTGCTTGATTGATCTTGATGATATGAGTATTACAAGAGTTCATCTACCACGAGATCAGAGAGGCTAAACCCTAGAAGCTAGCCTATGGTATGATTGTTGTTATGTCCTACGGACTAAACCCTCCGGTTTATATAGACACCGGAGGGGGCTAGGGTTACATAGAGTATGTTTACAGAGAAGGAGATCTACATCCGAATCGCCAAGCTTGCCTTCCACGCCAAGGAGAGTCCCATCCGGACATGGGACGAAGTCTTCAATCTTGTATCTTCATAGTCCAACAGTCCGACCAAAGTATATAGTCCGGCTGTCCAGATACCCCCTTATCCAGGACTCCCTCAGTAGCCCCTGAACCAGGCTTCAATGACGATGAGTCCGACGCGTAGATTGTCTTCGGCATTGCGAGGCGGGTGCTGATCTGGAAGTGCTCAAGACCCTTGTCGCACCCATTGTGGACAAGGTGAGCGGGATCAAGAGGGTTGAGGGCGATCGCGTAGATTAGGCCGCCCATTTTCTCTTTTTCTTGTCGCTGCTGGTCATGTTATGAGAACAATCTGTTAGAGCTACGACAAGCTATCTTATAATATGACTCTATTTTGGGTAGCGATTGCTATGTTATTTCCTTTACTTGATTCCTTCCTTTGTATGTTTTTGCCCTACGCTTTTAGGGAACTTGTTGGCGCAGGCACCTTAGCCGCGAGCGCTGAGTGCGGGGCGTCAGCAGCCTGCTGGCGGTGCCGCTACCGACAAGAAACCTTGTCGCAACTACTCGCAGCTCACTTAAGTTGTTGAGCGGACTCGAAACAAAGTAAGGGCGCAACTAGCTACGAGTTGGTTCCTCCGCGCAGAGGTTTTCCATACAAAGCACGGTCGTTCGAGGAAGATAACTTAAAAATTTTAAAACTGATTGCTCAAACTTTAGCAACTTAGCTTTTCTGTCGTTTGCTTCCCGGTAAGGCGAAACTTCCTCGAATGACGCTTGGTCCACACCATTATCTTCTCCTTTCCCCCCGGCAAACTTGTGGGCGAGGGAACCTTCCCTTCTTTGAGAAAAAGAAAGAAGAGAAAATAAAGATATGGGGCCTTACGGCTCGTTATTGCTTACCGGGGGTAGGCGCTGCACAAAGTGTCAGATAACGCATGCAAAGAAAAGTAGAAAGCATGAAATTGACAAGATGTGCGGAGCACATGAGCTTTATTTATGCACGGGGTCTGCGCCCGGCTTCGTACAAAGGATTAGATGCAACATCGGCAAGACTTGTACAAAAGGTGGTTGCCGGAACAGGTTCCGGCAACCGCGCCTTACGGGTAAAACTTACGAAGATGCTCAATGTTCCAGGAGTTGCTCACCGGTATGCCATCTTCGGTCTCAAGGCCGACAGCGCCAGGCCTAGTGTCTCATTTCACCCGGTAAGGGCCTTCCCACTTTGGCGTCAACTTGTTGGAATTCTTGGCGGACTGAACGCGCCGAAGAACAAGGTCGCCTTCCTAGAGACTTCTGGCATTAACTTTGCGGCTATGGTAGCGGCGCAAAGCTTGCTGGTATCGAGCAGCTCGTACAGCGGCCTTAAGACGGTCCTCCTCAAGGAGCAGCGCGTCATCTTGTCGCAACTGCTCTTGCTCAAGCTCATCATAAGCGAGCACTCGAGGTGACCCGTATACGAGTTCCGTGGGGAGAACTGCCTCTGCTCCATAGACTGGAGCGAAAGGTGTCTGGCCAGTGGCTCGATTTGGCGTCGTCCTGACCGACCAAAGAACCACCAGGCAGCTCCTCAATCCAGTTCTTTCCGCACTTGCGCAGCGTGTCGAAAGTCCTGGTCTTGAGCCCGCGCAGCACTTCAGCATTCGCCCTCTCCGCTTGACCGTTACTTCTCCGATGAGCAACAGAAGCGAAGCAGACCTTGGCGCCAAGATCTTGGACGTACTGCATGAAGGTGCGGCTCGTGAATTGCGTGCCGTTGTCGGTGATGATCCTGTTAGGGATCCCAAAGCGGCAAACAATCGACCTGAAGAACTTGACTGCTGACTGTGCTGTCACCTTCCTCACTGCTTGGGGACTTTGTGAACTTCTCGATTGCAACGTACAAGTACTCAAAGCCCCCGACAGCTCGGGGAAAGGGGCCGAGGATGTCGAGCCCCCAGACCGAAAATGGCCAGGATAAAGGGATTGTCTGGAGAGCTTGAGCTGGCTGGTGTATCTGCTTGGAATGGAACTGGCACGCTTCACACTTGGTTACTTGTGCAGTTGCATCCTGGAGGGCTGTCGGCCAAAGGAAACCTTGCCGGAACGCTTTGCCGGCAAGTGCTCTTGCGCCAATGTGGTGACCACATATGCCTCCATGTATCTCTGCCAACAGCTTTTGTCCGTCTTCCCGGTGAATACACTTCAATTTCACGCCGTTGAGTCTTCTTCTGTACAGTGTGTTGTCGACAAACTGATACATACTTGACTGCCGGGCTACTCTTTCCGCTTCTTCTTGCTCTTCGGGAAGTTCTCCTGTCTGAAGGAAACGGACAATCTGCTGTGCCCATGCTGGAGCTTGCGGCTTGACAACAAGGACTAAAGGCACATCTGCTGCTGCGGGAACATCCGCTTCTACGGCGAGAACCTGCGGCTCAGCCGGAGCTTGACGTTCCCCGGCAAGCTTGCCAGGGCAAAACTTGTCGGGAGCGTCTGCTTCAACGGAACAAACCCTAGGGCTTGTCGGAGCAGACTGCTCCTCAGCACCCTTGGTGTTGATCTTGAGGACCTTCTTGGCGGCGGCTTCGGGGAGCTCTGCCGGAAAATAGTCACCAGAAATCAACTTCCTTTTCTTGCTCTATCCAGTTGATGGCGTTACAAATGGTTGAGTCAGTTTGAGCACAAAGATCCCTGGTTCCACAGGTAACTTAAGTGTGGCGCACTTCGACAGGCCATCGGCAATGTCGTTCTGAGCTCTTGGAACATGTTCCATCTGTAGGTTGTCAAAGTGCTCTTCTAGCTTTCTCACTTCATCAACGTAAGCTTCCATCAACGGACTCTGATAATTCTTGTTCACTTGGCGGACGACAAGCTGTGAGTCACCCCTGACAATGAGCTTCTTGATCCCAAGGTCTGCTGCGATCCTGAGACCGGCAAGCAAACCTTCATACTCTGCGGTATTGTTCGTTGCTTGCTCCTTGGGAAAGTGCATCTGGACTACGTACTTGAGGTGCTCTCCGGTGTGTGCAACAAGTAGCACGCCCGCACCGGCGCCTTGCAGCGAAAAGGCACCATCAAAGTACATCAGCCACTCTTTGCTTGCTTCCTTGACGGGGATGCTCGTTTCTGGAATTTTTTCATCTTGTGTTGGCGTCCATTCTGCTATGAACTCCGCCAATGCTCTACTTTGGATAGTCGAAGTGCTCTCAAACTTGAGGCCAAAGCTTGATAGTTCCAGTGCCCACTCGACAATCCTGCCTATTGCTTCTGGATTTTGCAGTATCCTCTTCAGCGGAAAACGAGTGACGACTGTGATCTCATGTGCTTGGAAGTAATGGCGCAGCTTTCTCGAGGCCATGAGAAGGCCGAAAAGCAATTTCTGCACACCAGAGTACCTTGACCTAGCCCCCTGCAGAAGGGAATTGACAAAGTAAACTGGGCGCTGCACCATTCTTTTCTGCATCTTCTCACGCGCCTGCGCAGATCCATCTTTGTCGGGACCAGAGCTTGCCGATGAAGTCCCCTGCTTGTCGCTGGATGCATCTGCCGTGGTTGCTGGCTCATCGTCCGCCCCCCTCTCCGCTACTAACGCAGCACTAACCACTTGATTGGTTGCCGCTATATATAGCAGCAACTTCTCTTGTGGCTTAGGTGCGACAAGTGTTGGAGTGGAGGACAGGTATCTCTTTAAGTCTTGCAGTGCAGCCTCCACTTCCGAAGTCCATTTCATTGCACCTGCCTTTTTCAATATTTTAAAAAATGGCAGGGCGCGCTTAGCAGACCTAGAGATAAACCTGCTGAGAGCAGCTAAGCAACCGGCAAGTCTTCGTACATCCTTGACGCGCTTTGGTGCTTCAATCTGCTCAATGGCCTTGATCTTGTCGGGATTGGCCTCAATTCCCCTCTGAGACACGAAGAACCCGAGAAGCTTGCCGGAGGGGACTCCAAACACACACTTCTCGGGGTTAAGCTTGAGGTTGATCTTGCGCAGATTTGCAAAGGTTTCGTCTAAATCTTGAATCAGAGTCGCCTTGTCCTTGCTCTTGACCACTATGTCATCCATGTAGGCTTCCACATTTCTGTGCATTTGCGGCTCAAAAGCGTCATGGACTACCCTTGCAAATGTTGAACCAGCATTCTTTAAACCGAAAGGCATCCGTATGAAACAGTATGTGCCACATGGGGTGATGAATGTGGTCTTCTCCTCATCCTCTTCTGCCATGAAGATCTGATGGTATCCTGAGTATGCATCAAGAAATGAAAGCAAGTCACATCTGGCTGTGGAGTCAACAATCTGGTCGATGCGCGGCAAGGGAAATGGGTCTTTGGGACAAGCTTTATTGACATCGGTAAAGTTGATACAAAGCCTCCATTTCCCGTTTGCCTTGCGCACGACTACAGGGTTGGCCAACCACGTAGGATGGATCACTCCTCTGACAAGGCCTGCTGCTTCCAATTTCTTGATTTCTTCTGCGATGAATTCTTGGCGCTCCACTGCCTGCTTCCTAACTTTCTGCTTGACGGGCCGCGCATGGGGACAGACGGCAAGATGGTGCTCGATTACTTTCCTGGGAACATCGGGGATGTCAGACGGTTGCCACGCAAATACGTCGACGTTCGCCCGCAGGAAAGCAACGAGCGCGCTTTCCTATTTAGGGTCGAGAGTGGCACTGATGGTGAAGGTACCACCAGTGCCATCCTCCTTGGCGGACACCTTCTTGGTCTCTGGTGGAGCTGCCATTGTCTTCTTACACTTGCCGGTGGAGCTCGATGGTGCGTCCTCGACGGTAGCGCAGCACTCCGAAGAGGTGCGCTTGCCGGAGTGGGCATCAGAACTCTTGCCGGACTTGGTCTTCTTCTTCGCCCCGGGAGCTTCAACGGCAAGTGACTTGCGATCTGTTGCGGCTGCTGCTTCCCGGTAGATCTTGTCGGCGCAGATAAGAGCATCCTTCTTGTCGCCAGGGACAGAGATGACACCTATCGGGCCTGGCATCTTCAGCATGTTATATGCATAGTGAGAGGCTGCCATGAATTTGGCGAGTGCTGGACGGCCGAGTATCCCATTGTAAGGCAATGGAAAGTCAGCAACGTCAAAAGTGACCCTCTCAGTCCTGAAGTTCAACTCGCTACCAAATGTCACCGACAACGTGATCTTTCCCTTCGGCTTGCTCCTTCCCGGATTGATTCCTTGGAATGTGCCGGTCTCTTCGAGCTCGTCATCAGGGATCTGGAGTTTCTGGAGTACCGTGGAGGAGATCAGGTTCAAGCCGGCCCCGCCGTCAACTAGCATCTTAGTGACCTTGAGGTTGCGGATAGTTGGTGAAACCAACATCGGCAAGCACCCGACCGCAGTTATGCGATTAGGGTGGTCCTCAATATCAAAGATGATAGGCGTGCTGGACCATTTCAGAGGCTTGCGTGACTCGACGGGTGGTTCTGCCGCATTGACTTCCCGCACCCACCGCTTGAGCTGGCGGTGTGAAGTATGCAGAGAAGCACCGCCGTCAACGCACAGGACCTCTGTGGCTTTCTGGAACTCCTGCTCATCGGTCTCGTCATCATCCATATCTTCATCGTCGTCGTCATCTTCATCCTTGTCGCGGCCGCGGGGAGGTCTATCTCCTTGCCGCTGCTTGGCCTTGCCGCGGCGTCCTCCTCGGCCCGGGCGTTTCTTGCCGGCTCCTCTAGCACCTTCCTGGGCCTTCTCCTTGTCGCGTCACTCGTATTCAGCCTTTTGCTGCTTGACAAGCTGCTCGACCTTCTTGCAGCTCTGGAGGTCATGGCCCTTGGTGCGGTGGATCTTGCAGTACTGCTTGTTGGTGTCGTCCTGCTTGTCGGCGACCGCCACAACCTGGTAGTTGGTGCCTGCAGCAATCTCCTCACCGGAGCTACCAGCTTTGGCTTTCTTGGCGCCACCCCCGTTGCCGGACTGCACAACGACTAGCACATCTTTGCCTTTCTTCTTCCTATTGTTCCGCCGCCGGTTTTTCTTTGCCGGGGCAGCCTCCTTACTATCAGATCCTCCTGCTTCTGTATTCTCTCTGGGGAGTTTGCTCCCTTCCTCAGCACGTGCACACTTGTCGCCCAGGGCATATAGCTCACTGACGTCTCTGATCTTGCACATCGCCATCTCCTCCCGCATCCTGCGGTTTCGCACGTTCTGATGGAACGCGCTGATTACCGCAGCAGGGTGGACATCTGGGATGTTGTGCTGTACGCGGCTGAATCTCTGAATGTACTTGCGCAGGGGCTCTCCTTCCTTCTGGGCGAGCAGATGAAGGTCTCTGTCTTGGCCATGAGGCTTGTGGCTGCCTGTAAAGGCGCCGACAAACTGATGGCATAGGTCTGCCCAGGAGGATATGGAGTTGTTCGGCAAGTGCATGAGCCAGGATCTGACATTGAACTTGAGCACCAGCGGGAAGTAGTTGGCCAGGATCTTATCGTCCCGCCCCCCGGCAGCTTGCACCGCGATGGTGTAGATGCTGAGGAACTCCGACGGATGCGACTTGCCGTCGTACTTCTCCGGTACGTCTGGCTTGAAATTCTTCGTGCTGGGCCACTGGACTTGCCGCAGCTCACGAGTGAACGCAGGTCAACCTACCACGTACGGCAAGTCGCCTGGTTCCCCTGGTGCATGCATGTCGACAGAGGGCCCAGCGCGCTGGTCCGATTGATGCCGCGCTTCTCTTCGGCGCTCGATGCGAGTTCGAGCGTCTTCTTGCTGTCGTTCGTGAAGAACTTGGCGCTGATCGTGACGAGCTTGTGGATCTGATGATGCGGTGGAGTCGCTGTCGAGGTGGATCTGGCGAGTCGGCGATCTTGGCCTTCGGGGTGGAGAGTGCATGGTGGTTGCACCCCCACCGGTCTTGTCGCCATTGCCTCGTGTCCGGAAGTCCTGCCGCGGCAGCGATGTACTCGGCTGCCGCGGAGTGTCGCCGTTGGCGAAGCCGATGAGACTCTGAATGGTGGCCCTCCATTCATCGATCTTGTCTGCTGTTGGAGGGTAATCCAGGAGTAGTTGAGCTCGCGCCAAAGCTTCTGTTGGAGTGGTGGGCGGCAGTGGCGAACGGTGCGAGGAGCGGGATATGCTCGGAGTTCTAACTATGTTAGAAGGAGTAGTATCCCGTCGAGGCGACCGTGTCTCGCTCGTGCCAGCATGTTGGCGTGCATGCTGGTCTTGAGCAACCCGAGATCCACCAGCTCGATCTTGGTCCAACGAACGTATGGCCCTGCGAATACCATGACGCTGTCGGTCCTGCGCCTCCTGAGATGGAAGAGGTGCATGTACGGACGCCGAGGTCTGCGCAGCCTTGTCCTTGGACCTGGCAGCACCGTGAGCTCCCTCGTCGATGCCCGTTCTTCCGCCGGCGTCTAATCCAATACCCGTTTGCTCCGGTGGTGGTGGAATCGACGTGGACGGAACAGCTGCCGCCGAAGCCTTCTTCTTTGGTGGCATGTCGATGAAGAAGATGAAGATCTAGCTCGTGTGAACGCCGGATCAGGTTCACACAACCTCAACGCCCCCTACCTGGCGCGCCAAAGATGTCGGGGAAGTTGATCCACGAACACCTATGGGACCGGCAGACCGAGCCCCTTTCTGTTCGGCGGGGGGCGGAGATCGCACGAAGAGCGGATCGAGGCAAAGCACAGGAGCAGTTTACCCAGCTTCGGAGCTCTTCGGAGAGATAATACTCCTACTGCTGCATGTCTGAGTGTATTGAGTTCTTGCTCGGGAGCGCTGAGTGCTACAGTACACACTAGCTACTAACGAGACCGAGCGTGAGTGTTTTTCTGCCTTCGAACCCCCCTCTACGTTGCGCATGGGCCTCCTTTTATATGCTAAAGGGGTTTCCGACAGGTGGCAACGTAGACAAGGGTAAAAATGGAAAAGGAATTGCGGTTGGTACAACTACCTGTACAATGTATCATACCTAACCCAGACGGCAGGGGACAAAGGCATTAAATGCCCGTCTACGTCGGCCACATAGTGCAAAAAGGACCGTCAGGGACGCCACCGCTCGCCATGATGGCAATCTTGTCAGCGTCGCTTGCCACCGTGCACCGCTGGCTAAACAGCCTCTTGCCACGCGCGCCTGGAAAGGCCCCAGGGCGACACGTTGGTGGATGTGCTTGAGCGCGGGTACAGAGTGGTAGCTTGCCGCGGCAAGCGCTTTGCCGCGGTCGTTATCTTGTCGCGTCCGGAAGCTTATTGCTCACCGGGCCTCGCCGGGACGCGTGGCGCGTCGCAGCAAGTTCCTTGAGATGCCTTGGTTGGCCTTCCCGGCAAGCTCCTCTTGCCGGGGCCTTGTCTCCTTGGCTTGAATACTTTGTTCTTGAATGGCTCCACAGGAACCACGGAGCACCTTGGCGGTCACCCGGCAAGCCTTGCCGCGGGGTGCTGCCACTGCCCGTGCACAAGTTCGGGATACTAGGGTACCCCTACTCTAGTACACCGACACATTTGCTTGCGTGTTTCATTTTATCATGTCATCATGTGCATCTTATTTTGCATATGTGTTCGTCTCATGCATCCGAGCATTTTCCCCGTTGTCCGTTTCGCGATCCGGCACTACTATGTCCTCCGGCGTTCCCCTTTTTGTCTCCTGTTGTGAGAGGATGTTAAACTTTCTCGGAATGGCCCGAGGCTTGCCAAGTGGCCTTGGTATAGCACCGGTAGACCGCCTGTCAAGTTTCGTGCCATTTGGAGGTCGTTTGATACTCCAACAGTTAACCGTGTAGCCCGAAACCCCCCTACTCTTTGCATCCCAACACCCTTTTAAAGTGGCCCAAAACCCATCTAACTCCCCTCCATGCTCTCGGTCGTTTGATCACGATCGTGTGGGCGAAAACCGCTCCTCATTTGGACTCTCCTAGCTCCCAGAATCTATAAATAGCCCCCTGCCCCGAAATTCGCGGATCAAATCCACCCCGAAACCCTAGCTTCGCCCTCATCCCGCAGCCGGACACGTCCGGACCCCACGGGACCTGTCCGCCGCCCCCAGCCACCTCACTCCGACCAACCAGCGCCCGCCACGTCACCCCGCCGCCGCTCTCCCCCAATCCCGCGCCGCCACCTCACCATCTCTCTCTCTCTCCACCCCGCCGCCAGCCCACC
>NC_041381.1:534859403-534925625 GCF_002162155.2 Triticum dicoccoides | reverse complement strand
GTCCGGCCGGCACCGGATCCGCGTCCAAGCGCCGCCGCCTACCCCGGCCGGCCGAAGCTCACCGGAGCGCCCCCGAGCGCCTCCCCGCCGCCCGAGCTCCTCCGCCCCTCGTCGGCTTCCTCCGCCCCGCACCGGTCCCCTCCGGCCCGGATCTGCCTCGCCGGCGACGCCGCTGCCTTTCTCCGGCCATCCTCGTGAAACGCGCCACCATTGACTTTTCCCCTCGAGGTGGTGAAATTCTGCTAAGTCCCGAATATTTGTGCATTATCATGCCATGTTCATCGCATTGTATCTCTGCATCAGTATCTCTGTTTCGTGCGTGTAATATGTCAAATTGTTCATCTCAACGAGTGCTTCATTTCATTCCATTGCATCATATTCGTTCGAGCTCATCTTGATGCCTGAATCATCGTTGCAAGAGTGCTTCATAATATTTTCTGCTGTCTGTTAACAGAACATGCTCATTTCTTATTTTTCCATGATTGATGTGTGCATCCTATGAGGTTGATGTCTACATGTGTTTTGATCTATGCTATGTATTCTTTAAAGAGGTGCTTACCATGTATTTTTGTGATCAATGTGGTGACTAGCACAAGCATGCAAACTAGGCATCGTGATGTTACTGATTTTAGTCCCTGTTCTTCTGTTATTTTGATGCCATGTATACTTGATGCTACAGAGAGATCCATGCATATTTTGAGATACTTCAGTAAGGATGTTTTGAACATATGGTTTTGCTCTATACATTCATGCCCCTGGTTGCACTTATGGAGTAGTCTAGCATGTCAGTTTCGTGCCCTACTTTTGCTTCTAAATGTTTCCAGGCAGATTGTTTACATGTTATTCAATTTTGCCAAGGTTGTTGTAGTTGATCCTTGGATGCTATGAACTTGTTCTTGCCTTGGTTTGTTTCATAAACATGTCTTCTTGATGGTGCTATACTTATCTTGTCATGCAATGACTTGTGGTGAGTGAATCGAGCTTGTTAAGTAGGGTACTTGCTGTTACTGTTTTGCTAGGCTGAATCTGTTATTTCGTGATGCTATATAAACATGTTGCTACTAGTCATTCTATGCATAATATGGAGATGTTCACTAAATATGTATTGTTATACATGTCATGATCTATCCATCCATGCCCCTGGTCGCATTTATAGCTTGTTGTATCTTGTTCATATCTTGCTCCAAAGTTGCTTAATAATGTTGCTGTCAGCCTGTTAACATTAAGTTCAGTTGTTGCCATGATTGTTGCTAGTGTTCCATGCACCCTATGACCTTGCTATTGCCATGCTTAGCTTCACAAACATGCCTTCTTACTGTTGGTTGCCTTGCCATGCCATGTATTGCTCTGTGGTGAGTGGTTCAAGCTCACCAACATGCCTTCATAATTCTGTTTCTGCCATGTTTGAATCTGTAATATAACTTGCTATGTTTACGTGGGTGCCATCATATTTTCTGATCCTTTTTGGCTTATGGTCAGTAAAGGACTTCTGATCTATGGGTTTAGTAGATTCATGCCATGCCTTTGTTTGCCATGATAAGCTCCTGTAACATGTTGTTTGATAGCTGTAAACATTGCAACCTGATGTTAATTTCTGCAAAGTCTGAAACTGATATTATTTGCAATCTTGCCATGTGTGTTTGAGCATGTTCTAGTGATTTCTGGAGATAGCTCAGTGTTCATGTTTTGTTATGCTTTACCTGTACATCATGTCCATGCCTTTTGTTTTCATATTGTGGTACTGTAGCATGTTGTTTTGATGCTTGCAATAGGCCTAGTTGCTGTTTTGGACAGCTTGTCCTTTAAACTTGTTTCATGTGTGTGTGTTGCACCGTTGCTCCGTTTTGAGTGTGCTCTATATGAAACTTGCTTGATTTTGCATGTAGTTTCATATTATCATGTTGCATTCATGTTTTGAGGTGTTTTCTTGATGTTTGTATGCATTTTGCCTCAATGCCATGTTTTTCTTGTTTTGCTCATATCTTCTAGGCCGTAGCTCCGAATCTAATGAACTTTATATGTAACTTGACTAGAATCTCATGTAGATCATCTTTGTGCATCTTAACTTGCTGTTTAACAACTTGAACATAAGGTTTATTCAGATCTGGACCAATTTCGAAATATGCATATGAGGACTTACCGGAATTGTTATATGTTGTTCCCGGCCTCATTTAAACTTGCCTTGATGTGTTGCTCTTGTTTGCATCATCACTTGCCATGAATAGCTTCATGTAGTATTGTATTGCATCATGCTTGTTTGTGCATCATGCCTTGTTCATGTGTGGTGTGTTTACCATGTTGTGTGCTTCTTTTCGATAGTTCCTGTTCCGTTGCGATCATGAGGATTCGTTCGTCTACGCTTGGTTCGGCTTCATCCGTTCGTCTTCTTCATGGACTCGTTCTTCTTCCTAGCGGGATTTCAGGCAAGATGACCGCTACCCTGGATCTCACTACTATCATTGCTATGCTAGTTGCTTCGTTCTATCGCTATGCTGTGTTACCTATCTTTTGCTCATCAAGCCTCCCAAATTGCCATGAACCTCTAACCTTTGACACTATTCCTAGCAAACCATTGCTTGGCTATGTTACCGCTTTGCTCAGCCCCTCTTATAGCGTTGTTAGTTGCAGGTGAAGTTGAAGATTGCTCCATGGTGGACAGGATTATGTTGGGATATCACAATATCTCTTATATTATTAATGCATCTATATACGTGGTAAAGGGTGGAACGCTCGGCCTTATGCCTGGTGTTTTGTCCCACTCTTGCCGCCCTAGTTTCCGTCATACCGGTGTTATGTTCCCGGATTTTGCGTTCCTTACGCGGTCGAGTGATTTATGGGACCCCCTTGATAGTTCGCTTTGAATAAAACTCCTCCAGCAAGGCCCAACCTTGGTTTTACCATTTGCCTTACCACCACCTATATTTCCCTTGGGAGTAATTAACCCAAGGGTCATCTTTATTATAGCCCCCCCGGGCTAGTGCTTGTCTAAGTGTTGGTCCAAACTAGAGCACCGTGCGGGACCATCCCTTGGCAACTTGGGTTACGTCAGTACCTGTACGCTCAGCTTATCCAGTGTTGCCCTGAGAATGAGATATGTGCAGCTACTATCGGGATTGCTGGTCTTGTTTTACCATTGTCGAAATGTCTTGTAAACTGGGATTCCGAGTCTGATCGGGTCTTCCTGGGAGAAGGTATATCCTTCGTTGATTGCGAGAGCTTATCATGGGCTAAGTTGGGACACCCCTGTAGGGTATAATCTTTCGAAAGCCGTGCCTGCGGTTATAGGCAGATGGGAATTTGTTAATGTCCGGTTGTAGATAACTTGACACCAGATCCGAATTAAAACGCATCAACCGTGTGTGTAGCCGTGATGGTCTCTTTTCGGCGGAGTCCGGAAAGTGAACACGGTTTCTGTGTTATGTTTCACGTAAGTAGGAGTTCAGGATCACTTCTTGATCATTGCTAGCTTCACGACCGTTCTGCTTGCTCTTTTCTCGCTCTTATTTGCGTATGTTAGCCACCATATATGCTTATCCGCTGCTGCAACCTCACCACTTTAACCCTTCCTTTCCCTTTAAGCTTTGCTAGTCTTGATACCCATGGTAATGGGCTTGCTGAGTCCTCGTGGCTCACAGATTACTACAACAACAGTTGCAGGTACAGGTTATGCGATGGTCATGACGTGAGAGCGATGCTTGCTTGCATTGAGTTCTTCTTCTGCTTCTTCGATCATGGGATAGGTTCCAGGTCGGCAGCCTGGGCTAGCATGGTGGATGTCGTTTGTGTTTCTGTTTGTGTTTCATCCGTAGTCGGATGTTGTTCTCTTATGTATGATGATGATGTATTGTGGTATTCATGTGGGATTGTATGCCTTATGTATGTATCCCCATCTATTATGTAATGTTGATGTAATGATATCCACCTTGCAAAAGCGTTTCAATATGCGGGTCTATCCTTGGTGGGACCTTCGAGTTCCTTTTGGATAGGGTCGCATATTGGGCGTGACAACCGGGTGCTCAGCAAAATACCCTCAGGGAAAGGCAAAGGAAAGGGCGGTGAAGCCGAACTTCACACACTACGCATCCAAACTGGGGGAATCGTTACCTCCCCTGGGGAGGATAGTCGGGAAGGGGAGGTTAATGCCTCCTCCCCGCGCGGGAGGAAAAGGGCCGCCTCCGCAGACTTGGAGGCGGAGATGCCCAAACAAGGGAAGAAGTCATCACCAGGGGGCTCTGCCTCGACGGGCACCCTTACCGTGTCATCCCACCAACGGGCCAGCCCTCAACTGAGCTGTAAGTTAATCATTAATTCGAAGGTGTGGTGTTTCTCAGAGATCCATAACCGGGACTTCGTCTTTTGCAGTCCGGCGAGCAGCTCCTCTCAATAGAGTTCGTCTTCAGGGGATCTTCGTCCGGAGATGATGGAGAGTGAGACCCCACCCACCTCTCCGCCTCATGAAATAGGCGACACTGAGGTGTCGTCACAGAGGAGTCCGGATCTGCCAAAGCCAGAAGCAAACACGCCAGTCGCCCTGAGCCCGGAGCGTTCGGCTCCCACGGGGGGCGATGAGAAGGGTCCGGCGTAGTTCGATGTCCGGCCAGACGTACTGACAGGTCTTCTGGAGAGAGCCACGCTCTCGGAGGAGCACCGCTCTATAATGAGCACGGTGCTCACGAAGATATCATCCGCTACCAGCGGTTTGAATGAGGCATTTACAAGCATGCTCAAAGGCTTTGAGGTATGTAGTGAAAATGCACTATTTTTTTGGTTATGAAGCACGCGCTAGGTGTGCTCCCAATGGATAGTAGCCCCTGAGACTCTGGTTGCCCGCCATAGGCTGCAAACGGGGGATCACATAGTAATGGCTGCGCCGTTCATGTGCGCAGGTATCTAAGGATCTGGCAGCCGACCAGTCTGTTGAAGTTGCCGAACTGAGGAGGCAGATCGGATCTATTGATGCCGATATCACGCGGGTGAACAAATGGCTGGAAGAATCCCAGGGTATGTGCTCTGCTTCCATTATTATGTTGTATAGGAAAATGCAAGAGGGGCATAATATTAATGTAATGTGTTTGCACTGCAGATGGTGCTGCTGCCGTGGAGGCCCTGAGGGCGGAACTTGCTCAGGCCAAGGAACAAGCTCAGGCTAGCAATGCGGCTGCCCTAAAGGTGGCCGAAGAATTGAGTGCTGAACAGGCTGCTCATCGCCGAAGCGAGGAAAAGATAGCCGAAATGGCTGAGGAGTTGAAAAATGCCACCGACTGGTATGTACTCCTTGAAAACGAGAATAAGGCTAGTTCGGCCGAGCTGGACAAGGCACTTAATGCCGCCAAGGAGATGCGGACCGAGATCCGGGGTATTCGGGAGGAGCTCCAACAGGCCGACAAAATCGTGGCCGGGGGCTCCTACTTACTGCGGACGATGTTTTTGGATCCAAAGTATGCTCCCCTGGCTGGGCGCTGGAGTCCTGCAGACGCATATGCGGACTTGGCAAAAAGTACAGCTGACGCTGCCAAGTTCTTCGAGGATCAAGGTGATAAGGAATTGGAGAAGCTTTTCTGGTCGCAATTCAATGCTCCCAGTCGCCCGCTACCGTGAAATGAGAAGGTGGCTGCTGTGGCGGAGCTTCATAGGCGGTCCGGGCTTGCAATGCGGTCTGTAATAGACCATCTTTGGCCGAAGGGGCCTAAGCCGGATAGTTACTTTGGTTTCGTGCAGCAATTCCTTGGGTCCGTGTCTCAAATTGACGCCATGAGGAGGTCGGCGTGCATAGAGGGTGCGCGGATGGGTCTTGCCCGCGTTAAAGCCTATTGGACTGCTATGGAGGCCACCATTATAGCGACCCAGGATCCGGTGGGAGGCCAATATCCGGCCGAGCACTACTTAGCGCAGGTCACAGAAGGTGCTCGCCTAGTAGAGGCGCAGTGCTCGAAGAATGTTTTGTTCGAGTGATAAGTCGAATTCTTGTAAAAACATTGTTTATTTTGATTATGAGGCTATATTTATACTTTTTGCCTGACAGTATGATTGTGTCCCCTGTACGGCCGTTTTTATATGTATAAGTAGTCCGAAAGATAGCAGTCGTTGGCTTCAGCCCCCATGCATACAATGTAGGGGTGTTCGCGAAGAATATGCTTAATCACACTTCATCCAACGTATTGGTCCATTAAGGAGGTGATCGCACGTCGAACTAGGCAACCAGACTATATAGCTGTAACACTTTCGCTTAGCCATATGAGTCTAATGGTGGGGCTACTATGTAGCCCCTCATACCTTCGCGTGCATCTGAATACAGGCGCGTGTGTACATGGCCAGGAAACGGCCCTTCGTTAGTGCGGAGGAATCCTAAAGATTCCAGTGAGTTTTCGAGTGGTTGAACAGTCTCTCGATGTATCATGACAGTCAGTTTTAGGCTTTCTCTACTGAGGTGCTCATCCGGAATAACCAGGGCACAATCGCAGTAGTTCTCCTTTGGCCTGCCTTAGCTGATAACAACGGAACATAAGGCGGCAAACCCAGGAGCCGGGCAAACCCAAGATTTGACCAAAGACATGATTCGGAGTTGATGCATATAAGGCCAAACTCGTGACGCCGAACAGTCCCGAAGGTTTTCGGACTTTATAACAGAAGATGGGCTCAAGAATGCCCATTCATTATGAACCCTGTGTTTCTAGGTACGTGCGGTAATCTGTCGTGGCGAAATGCCAATAACGACAGTATCCTCTGTGGGTATGTAACCCATGGGATGGTTTAAACAACAAGAGGCAATAGAAAAGGTTTACACATGGGCTTAATCTAAAAAGAAACCTGTTAAACGGGGCCCTACTACGTGTTTGCGCCTTTGCCTCCGTTGTGTCATATCCTGGAAGGGTATCGCGCGAGCCTTGTCTGTGGAAAAAGAGGAAAACTCATAGGAAAGTACAACGTAAGTATGCGATGGATAGTAAAAGTGTAAGATGTTGGCCTGACAATAAGGTTGAGCCAAGTGTGGGGTTGTGCTAAATATTTATAGCCCCTGGTTTCCGCTATGGGATTACATATGCGGTGACTGATTGAATTTTATCCGGGCTATCGGACTCGTCTAAGCGTGTCTGTGGTCTTAATGACCCATCATGTTTTCTAATATTGGAGGCCGCTTATAGTCCGGCCACCAGGGCCGTCGCGTGTTCCTCTGCGCGTGAAGAGCGCTCTATGATTCCGCTAAAGGTGATGACGCCACGGGGACCAGGCATCTTGAGTGTAAGGTAGCCATAGTGCGGCAATGCATTGAAGCGGACGAAGGCCGGTCGTCCAAGCAGTGCATGATAGCCGCTTTTGAGGGGTGTAATGGTGAAGAGTAGTTCTTCCCTTCTGGAGTTGCCTAGGGGGCCAAATGTTACCTCTAGTACAACAGAGCCCTTGCCGTAGGCTTCAATGCCTGGTATCACCCCTTCAAAGGTGGTGTTGCTTTGGCTAATTCTGGATGGGTTTATCCCCATTCTGCGGATAGTGTCCTCGTATATTAAATTGAGACTACTATCGCCGTCCATGAGGACACGGGTGAGACGGAATCCGTGAATTATTCGGTCAAGCACCTAGACCTGTGATCCTCCACGCCGAATATTAGTTCGGCCGTCCATGTGATCGAAAGTGATCGGACGAGACATCCAGTGGTCAGATGTAGGTACGATGGGCTCTACGTCATGCGCATCTCTGAGCACGCGTTCATGCCTTCTCGTGAATGTGTGAGTCGCGTGGATCATGTTTACTGTTTTAACCTCTGGCGGCAATTTTTTCTGTCCCCCAGTGTTCGGCTGGCGAGGTTCGTCCTCGTCTTCACTTGGTGTTTCCCTCCCTTTGTGTTCGGCATTTAATTTGCCGACCTGCTTGAAGACCCAGCACTCTCTATGGGTGTGGTTCGCAGGTTTCTCCGGGGTGCCGTGAATTTGGCATAGTCTGTCCAGGACTCTGTTCAGACCGGACGGTCCCTCTTTACTGCGTTTAAATGGCTTCTTTTGCTGATCAGGTCGAGAGCCCCTGAATCCTGCATTGACCGTTGTGTTGTCCGGGCTCTCTTCCTTGTTTTGGCGTTTTTTTTATTACGCCATGGCTTCCCATTGCCATCCCTTATTTCGGATGTGCTGGGGTCGCTGGTGCCTTTAAGGGCTAGGCAGCTATCTTCACCTGCGCAAAAGCGGGTCATAAGGCTTGTTAAGGTTGCCATTGTCCTTGGCTTTTCTTGGCCGAGGTGTCTGGCGAGCCATTCGTCACGGATGCTCTGTTTAAATGCCGCTAAGGCTTCGGCGTCCGGACAATCGAAAATTTGATTCTTCTTAGTGAGGAATCTGTTCCAAAGCTTGCGGGCGGACTCTCGGGCTGTTGGATTATGTGACTGAGATCGTCTGCATCCGGATGCCGGACATAAGTCCCTTGAAAATTGGCCCTGAAAGCGTCTTCGAGTTCCTCCCAACTCCCAATTGAGTTTTCGGGGAGGCTTTTCAACCAGTGTCGAGCTGGTCCCTTCAGCTTGAGGGGAAGGTATTTGATGGCGCGGAGGTCATCCCCACGAGCCCTGTGAATATGCAGGATGAAATCCTTGATCCAGACCCCTGGGTCTGTCGTTCCGTCGTATGCCTCTATGTTCAAAGGTTTAAAGCCTTGTGGGAATTCGTCGTCCAGTACTTCTTCGGTGAAGCATAGGGGTGAGTAGCCCCTCTGTATTTGGACGCGTTGTGGCATGCAGTTGGCTATTGTTGTGTCCGGAGTTTATTCCGAACTGGTATTTGGCTTGTATGATCGTTTGGGTGACCATAGTCCCTCGCCAGGGTGTGTCCTTTAGATCCATAGATGGACCTGGCTGCACCGGCTTTCTTATCCAGATGCTCACGCAGATCGTGAGCGGCGTCAGTAGCCGTTCTGTTGCGGTTGTGGAGCGGTACATCTGGTCTCCTGGTCGTATTATTCTTTGGTGGAACAGCCTCGTCGTCGAATTCTGGCAGTAGATTGCGCTTTGGATAGCTTTTCGTATGGCGATCGTCTCCATATCTTTCTTCGGTGTCTAGCACTTTATTCCATCTTCGACTGAGCTTTTCCTGGGCGGCTTTGAGCTGTTGCTTCTGCTTCTTTAGACTTCTTGCTGTGGCCATAAGCTTTAGGTGGAGGTTGCCTCGTTCCACTTGTTCGTCCGGAATGATGAATGCATCGTCATCCAGACTCTGTTCCTGTTCTGGGGCGGTTTCATGAGCTCGTCCCTCCAGATCATTGTGATCGGGTATTTGCTCCAAACTTGGTTTGGCGTGACCTGGCTCGTCCTGCTCCATCGCTGGGTCCATGTGGTCGTTACTGTCTTTGGGCCTTACTGGTGTGTCAATCCTTTTTGCGCTCTTGTCGCTGTTTTTGATGTTGCTGGACTTTGAGCGGCGTCTGCGCCACCGTATTGGCTTTTGGCCGGGTGTTTTATCTTCCAGACTATCGCCGTCGTCCTTCTTAGGCGTGTCCACCATGTATATATCATGTGACAAGGTAGTAGTCCCGCGCCCCAGAGATTCTGAAGCTTCTCCTGCATCGTCGTCCATACCGTCGATGTCTTCGGAGTTGAAGTCAAGAACGTCGGTTAAATCATCGACCGTGGCAATGAAGTGGGTGGTGGGTGGGCAACGAATTCCTTCGTTGCCTGCTTCCCACTTAGGCCGGACATAGTTCGACCCAGAGCCTCCTGGATTGGCTGGCTCGAGGGTATGCGGACCAGAACCAACAACCGGATACGAGTCCGGGGGCCCGAGGTTACAGGTCTCCACAGAGGTGGGACCTGTGTTCAGCTCCACCGCCGATGAGTATGCAGCCTGCGGGGCGGGGTCCACCCCTCCATCCTTGGGCAACGCAACTTGTTCTGGATTTAGATCCGGGGCAACTACAGGGATGATGTTTCAAGCATTGTCCGACAGCAGGTCTAGGCCGTGCTCGTCTTGACTGTCCGGCGCTCCTGGCACAGGCCCGAATCCGTCGAAGTTCAAGTCTCCGCGAATGTCCGCCGTGTAGTCCAAGTTTCCGAACCTGATCTGGTGGCCAGGGGCGTAGTTGTCGATCTTCTCTAGATGACCAAGCAAATTGGCCTGCAGTACGAAGCCGCCGAACACAAAGATCTGTCCGGGGAGAAAAGTCTCGCCCTGGACGGTGTTGTTGGTGATTGAAGACGCCATCAAGCCTCAAAGTGACGACACGGAGGAACTCTCAATGAAAGCACCAATGTCGGTGTCAAAATCGGCGGATCTAGGGTAGGGGGTCCCGATCCGTGCGTCTTAGGCTGATGGTAACAGGAAGCAAGGGACACAATGTTTACCAAGGTTCGGGCCCTCTCGATGGGGGTAAAACCCTACTTCCTGCTTGATTAATATTGAAGACATGAGTAGTACAAGAGTAGATCTACCATGAGATCGTAGAGGCTAAACCCTAGAAGCTAGCTGATAACCCACAAGTGTAGGGGATCGCAACAGCTTTCGAGGGTAAAGTATTCAACCCAAATTTATTGATTCGACACAAGGGGAGCCAAAGAATATTCTTGAGTATTAGCAGTTGAGTTGTCAATTCAACCACACCTGGATAACTTAGTATCTGCAGCAAGGTATTTAGTAGCAAAGTAGTATGATAATAATGGTAATAGTAGCAAAAGTAAAGATAAATGTTTTTGGATTTTTGTAGCAGTTGTAAAAATAGCAACGGAAAAGTAAATAAGCAGAGAACAATATATGAAAAGCTCGTAGGCAATGGATCAGTGATCGATAATTATGCCAGATGCGATTCCTCATGCAATAGTTATAACATAGGGTGATATAGAACTAGCTCCAATTCATCAATGTAATGTAGGCATGTATTCCGTAAATAGTCATATGTGCTTATGGAAAAGAACTTGTATGCCATCTTTTGTCCTACCCTCCCGTTGCAGCGGGGTCCTTAAGGAAACTAAGGGATATTAAGGCCTCTTTTTAATAGAGAACCGGACCAAAGCATTAACACATAGTGAATACATGAACTCCTCAAACTACGGTCATCACCGAGAAGTATCACGATTATTGTCACTTCGGGGTTGTCGGATCATAACACATAATAGGTGACTATAGACTTGCAAGATAGGATCAAGAACACACATATATTCATGAAAACATAATAGGTTCAGATCTGAAATCATGGCACTCGGGCCCTAGTGACAAGCATTAAGCATAGCAAAGTCATAGCCACATCAATCTCATAACATAGTGGACTCTAGGGATCAAACCCTAACAAAACTAACTTGATTACATGGTAAATCTCATCCAACCCATCACCATCCAGCAAGCCTACGATGGAATTACTCACGCACGGCGGTGAGCATCATGAAATTGGCGATGGAGATGGGTTGATGATGACGACGGCCACGAATCCCCCTCTCTGGAGCCCCAAACAGACTCCAGATCAGCCCTCCCGAGAGAGATTAGGGCTTGGCAGCGGCTCCGTGTCGTAAAACGCGATGAAACTTTCTCTCTGATTTTTTTCTCCCCGAGACGGAATATATGGAGTTGGAGTTGAGGTCGGTGGAGGTCCAGGGGGCCCACGAGATAGGAGGCCGCGCCCTAGGGGGGGCGCCCCCCTCTCTCATGGACAGGCTGTGGGCCCCTGGCATTAATTCTTTCGCAAAAAATTCTTATTAATTCCAAAAAGTGCCTCCGTGGATTTCCAGGACATTCCGAGAAGTTTTCCTTTCTACACATAAAACAACATCATGGCAGTTCTTTTGAAAACAGCGTCAGTCCAGGTTAGTTTCATTCAAATCATGCAAGCTAGAGTCCAAAACAAGGGCAAAAGTGTTTGGAAAAGTAGATACGTTGGAGACGTATCAACCCCCCCAATCTTAAACCCTTGCTTGTCCTCAAGCAATTCAGTTGATAAACTGAAAGTGATAAAGAAAAACTTTTACAAACTCTGTTTGCTCTTGTTGTTGTAAACATGAAAAGCCAGCATTCAAGTTTCAGCAAATATTATGAACTAACTATATTCACAATAACACTTAGCTCTCACAATTACTCATATCAATAGCATAATCAGCTAGCGAGCCATAATAATAAAACTCGGATGACAACACTTTCTCAAAATAATCATAACATGATATAACAAAATGGTATCTTGCTAGACCTTTCTAAGACTACAAAACATAAATGCAGAGCACCTTTAAAGATCAAGGACTGACTAAACATTGTAATTCATGGTAAAAGAGATCCAGTCAAGTCATACCCAATATAAACCAGTAATAATGAATGCAAATGACAGTGTGCTCTCTAGCGGGTGCTTTTAATAAGAAGGGTGATGACTCAACATAAAAGTAAATAGATAGGCCCTTCGCAGAGGGAAGCAGGGATTTGTAGAGGTGCCAGAGCTCGATTTTAAAATAGAGATTGAATAACATTTTGAGTGGCATACTTTTGCTGTCAACGCAACAACTATGAGATCGCTGTATCTTCCATACTACATGCATTATAGGCAGTTCCCAAACAGAATGGTAAAGGTTTATACTCCCCCAACCACCAACAAGCATCAATCCATGGCCTACTCGAAACAACGAGTGCCTCCAACATACAACAACCCTGGGGAGTTTTGTTTAATTATTTTGATTTGCTTTGATCTTTTTGGATCATGGGACTGGGCATCCCGGTTACCGGCCCTTTCTCGTGAATGAGGAGCGGAGTCCACTCCTCGTGAGAATAACCCACCTAGCATGGAAGATATAGGCAGCCCTAGTTGTGACATGAGCTGCTCGAGCATACAAAATAGAATTTCCTTTGAAGGTTTGGAGTTTGGCACATACAAATTTACTTGGAACGGCAGGTAGATACCGCATATAGGTAGGTATAGTGGACTCATATGGAACAACTTTGGGGTTTAAGGAGTTTCGATGCACAAGAAGTATCCCCGCTAAGTACAGGTGAAGGCTAGCAAAAGACTGGGAAGCGACCAACTGAGAGAGCGATAACAGTCATAAGCATGCATTAAAATTAATTCACACCGAGTACAAGCGTGAGTAGGATATAATCCACCATGAACATAAATATCGTGAAGGCTATGTTGATTTGATTCAACTACATGCGTGAACATGTGCCAAGTCGAGTCACTCAATTCATTCAAAGGAGGATACCCTCCCATCATATCACATCATAACCATTCTAATAGCATGTTGGCATGCAAGGTAAACCATTATAACTCATAGCTAATCAAGCATGGCACAAGTAACTATAATCTCTAAATGTCATTGCAAATATGTTTACTTCATAATATCTGACTCAGGAACGATGAACTCATCATATTTACAAAAACAAGAGAGGTCGAGTTCATACCAGCTTTTCTCATCCCAATAAGTCCATCATATATCTTCATTATTTCCTTTCACTTGCACGACCGAACAATGTGTATAATAATAACAGTGCATGTGCATTGGACTAAGCTGGAATCTGCAAGCATTCAACTCAAGAGAGAAGACAAGTAATATGGGCTCTAAATTAAATAAACAATCATGCATATAAGAGCCACTAAGCATTTTCAATATGGTCTTCTCGACCCCCAAAGGAAAGAAAAGAAAATAAAACTATTTACACGGGAAAGCTCCCAACAAGTAAAAGAAGAACGAGAAATCTTTTTGGGTTTTCATTTTAATTCTACTACAGGCAAGGGCATTAAACTAAATAATTTTTTCGGCTTTTTCTTAAGGTTTATCAAACACACAAGAAGAAAACTAGAAAAAGAAATTTAAACTAGCATGGATAGTACAATGAAAGAGTATGAGCACTGACGACTAGTGTGTGAACATGAATGTAAAGTCGGTTAGAAATACGTACTCCCCCAATCTTAGGCTTTTGGCCTAAGTTGGTTTAATACCAAGGACCGCCGCTACTCTCCCCGATGTACTGGGAGGTGTAATCAGGATACCACTGGCTGGTCATCTCCGGATCCCACTGGACAGATGACGCATGATAAGGGACCAGCTCAGGTTCCGATTCAGGTTCAGGAGTAAAAGCTTGAGCTCGATGATTGTTCACCGCCTCCGGTGTGACAAGAAAATTTTCTGCAAGCAAATCAAACAACAAAGGCACATGCAAAATAATAATCTCAAAGTGTTTCTTATTGAATCTAAGTTTATACAAGAGCATCCTATCTTCATTGTCAACAATAAACTTGTGTGCTACCATGCTCTTGTAATCTAAAATGTGAGGAGGCAATATTGTCTCCTTTTCCTCATGGTGCCTAAAATCCTCAAATATTCCAGAAAAAATCATACTAAATTTGTAGGGCATTTGGAGCACTTTTATTTTCGAACTATTTTTTAATGCACGGATAATTTAGAAAACAGACGGATAATACTATTTTTGCTTTATTTATTCTAAATAACAGAAAGTAAAAAGAGGGTACACAAGGTTGTGCCTTCTAGTTTCATCCATCTCGTGATCATCAAAATGAACCCGCTAACAAGGTTGATCAAGTCTTGTTAACAAACTCATTCCGAATAACACGGAACCGGAGAAATTTCGAATAACACTAAGTTACCTCAACGGGGATATGAAAATCCCCAACAATAAGAATATCATACTTTTTCTTGACAGTAGGGAGAGGAAATTCAAAATCTCCAAAAATGATAGTTGGGACTTTTTCAATAGAATTGATGCTATGAACTTGAGATTGTTTCCTCGGAAAGTGTACTGTATGCTCATTGCCATTAACATGAAAAGTGACATTGCCTTTGTTGCAATTAATAAAAGCCTCCGCAGTATTAAGAAAAGGTCTATCAAGGATAATAGACATACTATCATCCTCGGGAATATCAAGAATAACAAAGTCTGTTAAGATAGTTACATTTGCAACCACAACAGGCACATCCTCACAAATACCGACAGGTATAGCAGTTGATTTATCAGCCATTTGCAAAGATATTTCAGTAGGTGTCAACTTATTCAATTCAAGTCTATGATATAAAGAGAGAGGCATAACACTAACACCGGCTCCAAGATCACATAAAGCAGTTCTAACATAATTTCTTTTAATGGAGCATGGTATAGTTGGAACACCCGGATCTCCAAGTTTCTTTGGTATTCCACCCTTAAAAGTGTAATTAGCAAGCATGGTGGAAATTTCACCTTCCGGTATCTTTCTTTTATTTTGTAATGATATCCTTCATATACTTAGCATAAGGATTTACTTTAAGCATATCATTTAAGCGCATATGTAAAAAAATAGGTCTAATCATTTCAGCAAAGCGCTCAAAATCCTCATCATCCTTTGACTTGGATGGTTTAGGAGAAAAGGGCATGGGTTTCTGAACCCATGGTTCTCTTTCTTTAACGTGCTTCCTAGCAACAAAATCTCTCTTATCATAACGTTGATTCTTTGATTGTGAGTTATCAAGATCAACAGCAGGTTCAATCTCCTCATCATTGTTTTTGCTAGGTTGAGCATCAACATGAACATTATCATTAACATTATCGCTAGGTACATGTTCATCACCTGATTGTGTTTCAGCATCAGAGATAGAAATATCATTGGGATTATCAGGTGTGTCTACAGTAGGTTCACTAGAAGTATGCAATGTTCTACCATTTTTCTTCTTCTTCTTTTTAGAAAAACTAGGTGCCTCTAAATTATTTCTCTGAGAATCTTGCTCGATTCTCTTAGGGTGGCCTTCAGGATACAAAGGTTCCTGAGTCATTCCACCTGTTCTAGTAGCCACTCTAATGGCAAAGTCATTTTTATTATTCAATTCATCAAGCAAATCATTTTGAGCTTTGAGTACTTGCTTAGCTTGAGTAGCAACCAAAGAAGCATATTTGCTAACACGGTGAAGTTCATCTTTAACTCCAGCCAGATTATCACCTACGCTTCCTATCTCGAAAGCATTATTCTTTAACTCTCTACCAACATAAGCATTAAAACTTTCTTGTCTAGCCATAAAGTCATCAAATTCATCAAAAGCATGGGCTATGAAATTTAGTAGAGGGTATTTAAACTTTATCATATCTATAGAGAGAATTTACCTTTACTACCTGTGTCGGGTTATCAAGAAAATGTGGTTCTTCGGGCGGTAAATTAAGACCATGTATTTCTTCAATAGGTGGTAAATTTTTGACATCTTCATCTTTAATACCTTTTTCTTTCATTGACTTCTTTGCCTCTTGCATATCTTCAGGACTGAGAAATAAAACACCTCTCTTCTTCGGAGTGGGTTTAGGAATAGGCTCAGGAGTTGGCTCAATTGGTTCAGGAATTACTTCAGGAATTGGCTCGGGAAGAGTCCAATTAGTTTCATTAGTCAACATATTATTCAATAATATTTCAGCTTCGTCGACTGTTCTTTCCCTGAAAACACAACCAGCACAACTATCCAAGTAGTCCTTGGAAGCATCGGTTAGTCCATTATAAAAGATATCAAGTATTTCAATTTTCTTAAGAGGATGATTAGGCAAAGCATTAAGTAAACGGAGAAGCCTCCCCCAAGCTTGTGGGAGACTCTCTTCTTTGATTTGCACAAAATTATATATTTCCCACAAGGTAGCTTGTTTCTTATGAGCAGGGAAATATTTAGCAGAGAAGTAATAAATCATATCCTGGGGACTACGCACACAACCAGGAGCAAGAGAATTATACCAAGTCTTAGCATCACCCTTTAATGAGAACGGAAATATCTTAAGGTTATATAAATAGCGAGACTTCTCATCATGAGTGAACAGGGTGGCTATATCATTCAACTTGGTAAGATGTGCCACAACAGTTTTAGATTCAAGGCCATAAAAAGGATCAGATTCAACTAAAGTAATAATATCAGGATCAACAGAGAATTTATAATCCTTATCAGTAACACAGATAGGTGAAGTAGCAAAAGCAGGATTATGTTTCATTCTAGCATTAAGAGACTACTACTTCCATTTAGCGAATAATTTCTTAAGATCATTTCTATCATTGCAAGCGAGAATTTCCATAGCAGCTGCTTCATTCATAACATAACCCTTAGGAACAACAGGTAATACATAATCATTGGGGGAACGTTCATCATCACTATCATCAATAATAGGTTCTTCAATATTTTCATTCCCCCTAACTCTAGCAAGTTGTTCATCTAGAAATTCACCTAATGGCAAAGTAGTATCACACACAGAAGTAGTTTCATCATGCATAGAAGAAGTGGCATGATCAATAACATGCAACATATCAGAATTCATAGCAGTAGCAGGTTTAGGTGTCGCAAGCCTACTAATAACAGAAGGACAATCTAGTGCAGAGCTAGATGGCAGTTCCTTACCTCCCCTCGTAGTTGAGAGCAAAATCTTGGTCTTAGTGTCTTTCAAGTTCTTCATAATGATCAACAGATATAAACCCCAAGTGACTCAGAGAATAGAGCTATGCTCCCCGGCAACAGCGCCAGAAATTAGTCTTGATAACCCACAAGTGTAGGGGATCGCAACAGCTTTCGAGGGTAAAGTATTCAACCCAAATTTATTGATTCGACACAAGGGGAGCCAAAGAATATTCTTGGGTATTAGCAGTTGAGTTGTCAATTCAACCACACCTGCATAACTTAGTATCTGTAGCAAGGTATTTAGTAGCAAAGTAGTATGATAATAATGGTAACAGTAGCAAAAGTAAAGATAAATGTTTTTGGGTTTTTGTAGCAGTTGTAACAATAGCAACGGAAAAGTAAATAAGCGGAGAACAATATATGAAAAGATCGTAGGCAATGGATCAGTGATGGATAATTATGCCGGATGCGATTCCTCATGCAATAGATATAACATAGGGTGATATAGAACTAGCTCCAATTCATCAATGTAATGTAGGCATGTATTCCTTAAATAGTCATACGTGCTTATGGAAAAGAAGTTGTATGACATCTTTTGTCCTACCCTCCCGTTGTAGCGGGGTCCTTACAGAAACTAAGGGATATTAAGGCCTCCTTTTAATAGAGAACCGGACCAAAGCATTAACACAGAGTGAATACATGAACTCCTCAAACTACGGTCATCACCGAGAAGTATCCCGATTATTGTCACTTCGGGGTTGTCGGATCTTAACACATAATAGGTGACTATAGACTTGCAAGATAGGATCAAGAACACACATATATTCATGAAAACATAATAGGTTCAGATCTGAAATCATGGCACTCGGGCCCTAGTGACAAGCATTAAGCATAGCAAAGTCATAGCAACATCAATCTCAGAACATAGTGGATACTAGGGATCAAACCCTAACAAAACTAACTTGATTACATGGTAAATCTTATCCAACCCATCACCGTCCTGCAAGCCTACGATGGAATTACTCACGCATGGCAGTGAGCATCATGAAATTGGTGATGGAGAATGGTTGATGATGACGACGGCGACAAATCCCCCTCTCCGGAGCCCCGAACGGACTCCAGATCAGCCCTCACGAGAGAGATTAGGGCTTGGCGGCGGCTCCGTGTCGTAAAACACGATGAAACTTTCTCTCTGATTTTTTTCTCCTCGAGACGGAATATATGGAGTTGGAGTTGAGGTCGGTGGAGGTCCAGGGGGCCCACGAGATAGGAGGCCGCGCCCTAGGGGGGGCGCCCCCCTGTATCGTGGATAGGCTGTGGGCCCCCTGGCATTAATTCTTTCGCCAAAAATTCTTATTAATTCCAAAAAGTGCCTCCGTGGATTTCCAGGACATTCCGAGAACTTTTCCTTTCTACACATAAAACAACATCATGGCAGTTCTGCTGAAAACAACGTCAGTCCGGGTTAGTTTCATTCAAATCATGCAAGTTAGAGTCCAAAACAAGGGCAAAAGTGTTTGGAAAAGTAGATGCGTTGGAGACGTATCACTAGCCTATGATGGTATGATTGTAATTGTGATCGGCCTTCTAAGGACCATCCTATCCGGTTTATATAGACACCAGAGAGGGCTAGGGTTTACATGGAGTCGGTTACAAGGAAGGAAACATAATATCCGGATCGCCAAGCTTGTCTTCCACGCAAAGGAGAGTCCCATCCGGACACGGGCCGAAGTCTTGAGTCTTGTATCTTCACGCTTCAATAGTCCGGACGATGTATATAGTCCGGCTGTCCGGATACCCCCTAATCCAGGACTCCCTCAGTGGTCGCTTTGGAAAATCCTCAAGGAGCAACGATTCCTCATCTAGTGACTACAAGAAGAGGCTATGCCATAAATGCAAGAAGCCTGGTCAGTACATTCAGGATTGTCCTCAGTGGGACAAGGAATTAAAGAAGAAGAAATACAAGGATTACAGTTCTGATGATGCCAAGAAGAAGAAGAAATCTTCAAAGTCTTCATCATCAAAATCCTCGAAGCCTTCATCTCACAAGAAGAGAAGCTCCAAGAAAGCTCGAGCATTCATTGGCAAGGAAATGGATTCTGAGGCTGAATCTGAGGATCATGAGGAAGAGGAAGCATCCGAGGAGTCCGAGTCTGGTGTGGCAAGCCTAGTCTTGCTACCGCATTCGTGATAAAGTCTACCTTCAACTCTGAAGAAAATGGCAACACCAACAATGCTGATGAAGGCAATGATGACTACGCGCCCACCTATTGCTTCATGGCAAAGGGTGCCAAGGTAACTAAATACCCCTCCTCTGAATCTAGTGAGGATGAATATGATGAAAATCTTAAGCCCAGCTACTCTAAACTTGCTAAGATTGCTGTGAAACAACAAAACGCTATTGAAAAGCTTCAAAACATGCTACACAAAAGTGATGATATGTTGGGTGAAGAAATGGATCGCACTAAAGACTTAACTAAAAATCTTCAGAGACTTCAGTCTAAGTTTGACAATCTTCAAAGTCATTATAACACTCTCTTATCTAATCACGAGAAGCTTTCTTATGAATTTCTTCAAAGAAAGCAAGATCTTGAGAAGCTAAGAGTGAGTTATGAAGATCTTCAGAAGGAGCGTGATTCATTAGTTGCTCAACAAATCTGTGCTACTCAGGAAGAATTTATTCCGCCATGTCTGAAGTGCATTGAACGTGAATCTGCTAATTCTTCACCTATCTCTGCTATCACTAATTCCTCATATGAGGACATTGCTAGTACCACTGATGATTCATGGCTGAAGGAATTGTACACGACAGGCATGTACAAAAGCCTAAAAGGGCATCAGATTCTTTGGGATGTGCTTAAAAAGCAGATCCTCAATAGGAACCCCAGGAAAGAGGGTATTGCCTTTGAGAGGAAACTCAAAACTGATGGAACATATTGGAAGCCTTAGCAGTACCCCATAACCTCATGGGTTGCTGCAAAGGGACCTCCAGTTGATCCATCCAATTTATCTGGCTTTACATGTGAATCTCCTCATTCTTCTGATGAGTCATTTGACTCCAACTATAAACTGTTCAAAAATCAGAATGTTGAAGTATTTGCTAGATATGTTGGCACTAACTGCAGGAACGGTTCCCCTATGAAGAAAATCTGGGTTCCCAAAAGTTATCTTGAAAGTCTTCAGGTGAATGCCCTCATAACACGACCAGTGAAGAACAGGAACCCCAGATCCAATTCTTCATACAGACCTAATTCTTCACATGGATCGAATTCCTCAAAAGGATCAAAATCCTCATATGATCATCATCGTGCTAACCCTTTTGTTTCACAGGGTAGAGTTAAGGGCTATGAATATGAGTATTATTCTTCAAATCATTATGTTCATAAGTCCTCGAAGAATTTCTCTGCTTATTCATATGCTTACCCTAACCCCTCTTATGTGAAACGAAGCGAACTGGCTTCTATGCCACCTTTCTCATATGGTGCTCGCAGAGTGATGAATTCTTTGCCACCCCTTCAGATGTGGGTGGTGAAAAAAAAGAACTAATCTCTTATGCAGGGTCGGGTCTCCAGACATGCTCAAAACGTCTGAAGAATATGCTGGAGACCTGGATGTGCCTGAAAGGACACAGGCTAATCATGAAGAAATGAATTTTCATTTCTCACGTCCTCATACTAATTTATCTGTACTATTGCTTGATGAAATTGATCTGATGATATTGATGTCATATTCTTCACTGATGAAGTATATGAGTTCATAAGTTGCACTAATTCATCTACAGGATGATCAACCCAAAGCAAACGAGTGGGTCCTCGATAGTGGATGTACGAATCACATGACTGGTGACAAGAATCTATTGATGGATGCTCCCTTATCACTGTCACATCTGAAGCATATCATCTTTGCTGACAAAGGCCAAAGTCAGGTATTGGGTCTAGGTAAGGTTGCGATCTCAAAGGATCGACACATGGACAAAGTCATGCTTGTCGAGTCCCTAGGATACAACCTCATGTCTGTCTCAATGCTTTGTGATCTCGATACGGTTGTTGTCTTTGGAAGTATCGTTGTGTTGTGATCATGGAAGACGACCATTCCAAAGTCTTCGTAGGCTTTAGGAGAGGAGACTTGTATAACGTTGATTTCTCTACAGGACGACAACCAGCCGTGTGCTTACTTGCAAAAGCTTCAGAAGGCTGGCTATGGCATCGACGACTTGGTCATGCTGGCATGAGGAATCTGCACACGCTTGCGAAGAAGAAGCATGTCATTGGCATTGAGAATGTCAAATTTCTCAAGGATCACTTATGCGGAGCTTGTGAAGCTGGAAAGATGAGCAAGGCCAAGCATCCAGCGAAGACTATCATGACCACCACTCGACCATTTGAATTGCTTCACATGGGTCTCTTTGGTCCTAACCATTATTCTACAATTCTAAATGATGCATCTTAATATGGCTTTGTTATTGTTGATGATTATTCTCGTTACACATGGGTGCACATTGTCACTTACAAACATGAAGTGCAGGAAGTCTTCAAATGATTTTCCTCAAGGGCTTCAACCAACTTTGGTGTGAAGATCAAGCACATCAGAACTGACAATGGGACCGAGTTCAAGAATTCTGGTCTTGATGGCTATCTTGATGAACTTGGTATTACTCATGAGTTATCTGCTCCTTACACTCCTCAGCAGAATGGCATCATGGAGCGCAAGAACAGAACCGTCACTGAAATGGCTCGCACTATGCTTGATGAATACAAAACGCCTCGTCGTTTCTGGATTGATGCAATTCATACTGCGTGCCACGTCATCAACAAGGTATATCTTCACAAATTCTTCAAGAAAACTGCTTATGAACTTCTCACTGACAAAAAGCCCAATGTGAGTTATTTCAAAGTCTTCGGTGCTAAATGTTGGATTAGAGATCCTCATCACACTTCAAAATTCTCACCGAAAGCACATGAAGGTTTTATGCTTGGTTATGGAAAGGACTCGCACACCTATAGAGTCTTCAACAGCGTTCTTCACAAAGTTATTGAAACTGTAGGTGTGCGGTTCGATGAAACTAATGGCTCGCAAAGAGAGCACCTACCTTCTGTGATAGATGAACCAGCACATGAAGATTCTATCAAGTTCAAGGCTACCGAGGATGTCATTTCCACCGAAGAATCTGCTGAAGAATTCATTCCAGATCGTGATGAACGTCGATCTGGCACACCTGAAGAAAATGGTGCTGAAGAAAATGCTCCTGAAGGGAATATGGATCAAATTCCTCGAAGACAACCCACTCATCCTCGCATTGCTAACGAAGTGCAAATCGAGAAGATCATTGATGACATTGAAGCACCAGGTCCTCTCACACGCTCAAAATCTTCACATTTATCTAACTTTTGTGGGCACTTTGCTTTTGTCTCTATCTCAGAGCCCACTAAGGTAGATGAAGCATTTCTGGAGCCTGAGTGGATTCAAGCTATGCAAGAAGAATTACATCAATTCGAGCTCAACAACATCTGGGAACTGGTCAAACGTCCAGATCCTCGCAAGCACAAAATCATTGGCACAAAATGGATCTACCGCAACAAGCAAGATGAAAATGGCCTTGTGGTGAGGAATAAGGCACGACTTGTAGCTCAAGGCTACACACAGGTTGAAGGAATTGATTTCGATGAAACTTTTGCACCTGTTGCTAGACTTGAGGCTATTCGCATATTACTTGCTTATGCTAACCATCATAATATCACACAATATCAAATGGATGTGAAAAGTGCATTCCTTAGTGGTAAGCTTGAGGAAGAAGTATATGTTGCTCAACCCCCAGGTTTTGAAGATCCAAAGAATCCTGACAAAGTCTTCAGACTCAACAAGGCCCTGTATGGCCTGAAGCAAGCCCCTCGGGCGTGGTATGATACTTTGAAGGAATTCTTCATGAAGAAAGTCTTCAAACCCGGTTCACTCGATCCAACTCTTTTCACAAAGTCTTATGATGATGAATTGTTTGTGTGCCAAATATATGTTGATGATATTATCTTTGGCTGTACTGATCAACGTTATAGTGATGAATTTGCCTATATGATGAGTGAAGAATATCAAATGTCTATGATGGGAGAGTTGAAATTCTTTTTAGGTCTTCAAATTCGTCAACAGCGCAATGGGATATTCATATCTCAGGAGAAATACCTCAAGCACGTATTGAGGAAATTCGGTCCACAAATTCCAATGCCCACAAATGACTATCTATGCACTGATGAAAATGGTAAAGACTTCGATCAAAAGGTATACCGCTCCATGATTGGCTCCTTATTGTACTTATGTGCATCTAAGCCGGATATTATACTTAGTGTTTCCATGTGTGCCCGATTTCAAGCTACACCGAAGGAATCACACCATAAGGATGTGAAGCATATTCTTCGATATCTAGCTCACACACCAACACTTGGATTATGGTATCCCAAGGGCTCTTCATTTGATCTCATTGGATATTCAGACTCTGACTATGCTGGCGATCGCGTGGACCGCAAGTCAACGTCAGGCACATGCCATTTCCTCGGACGATCTTTGGTCTGTTGGTCTTCGAAGAAACAAAACTGAGTATCACTCTCAACTGCAGAAGCTGAGTACATTGCTGCTGGATCATGCTATGCTCAATTACTATGGATGAAGCAAACACTCAAGGACTATGGCATCAACGTGAAGAATGTGCCTCTCTATTGTGACAATGAGAGTGCTATCAAGATTGCTCATAACCCAGTTCAGCACTCGAAGACAAAGCACATTTAGATTCGTCATCATTTTCTTCGTGATCATGTGTTGAAGGGCGATATCTCCATCGACTACGCAAGCACTGAAGATCAGCTGGCCGATATCTTCACTAAGCCCTTGGATGAGAAGAGATTTAGCAAGTTGCGGTGTGAGCTAAATATCCTAGAATCTTCGAATGTTCTCTGAAATGGACACTCATCCTAACACTTATGCTGACCTGATGACTTAGATGCGCAATACACGAAGTAATGTTTTTCTTCAATCAATGAAGACTAAACCTCTAAGTGTAAAGAAATTAATGAAGAAATTGATTCTCAGAGCCCTACAACAATTGTACGCGGTGTCTGAAATCAGCTTTCTTATACGGTGGGTCACGCCACCAACCAAAGTTGAAAAATCTTCAATTTGAGTTTTTCTTCGTTTTTGAAATTCCTCACTTTTTCAAATTCTTCAACTTTGCAATGTCTTCACTATTTCCGTCATTTTTATTCATTTGAATATATATATATATATATATATATATATATATATGAGTTTATGTCCTCTACAGCATTCACTTATTGCTAATTCTTCAAGTTGATATTTTCTGCTAAGTGAATGTGATCGGACCCTTCCCCCTCCATGCTAAACTCAACCTAATCTTTTCACAAATTCTTCATGTGCGTTCTAATTTGAAACTCGTTCAAAATCTTCACTGTATCCTTGACAGCTGAAGAAATTGCGAACGGAACTTTAACTAATCTTATCTATATTTTCGGTTTAGCCGCTCAAACCGTTCCGCATCCCACGACAATACTTATCTATTCACCAACGATCCTACACGATCGCCACCTCTTAGTACGTGGGTGACACATGTCAAGCGAATGAGAAGGGCCAGGGGCACGTTCGTCCAAAATCTTCGGGCGTATAGTTTTTCACTCTCACTATAAATACCCCTGCTTCTTCTTCACTTTGTTTTCACTCCGCTCGATCTCAACTCCCGCTCGAGCTTCCAAAACCCTAGCACCGCCGCTACTTCATCATCACCGGTGAGGAAGAGCTTCACTGCCTCGACCTCGTCGCCGTCGTACTCGCACCGGTTACGGACTTCTTCACTCTGCCGCCGCCGTAGTCGTCTTCCTCTGCCGAGTTAGGGTGTGGAAGATCTGAACTGACGAACTTCACATCTACACTTCTCAGTTCGTTGGGTTCTTCATCAAGGGGTAATCAAAAGTTACTTTTACTACCCGCTTTGATTCATGTGTTTTCTGGAAATCTTCAAAGGTGTTTATTCTTCAAATCTTCACACACTAAACACCTCACATGTTATCTGTTCTTGATTCATTTCTCTAAGCGATGCTTTTCTTCAAGATTCCTCAATTGTGTGGATTTTCAATCTGTACAACTCTGGAACCTAAGATTAAGAATGCTTAGTGAAATTCTTCAAGACTCGTCTGGTCAAATTCCTCAAACCTTCTCTTTTTGAAAATCTTCTGAGAACGCATATGACCTCTCCAAATGCCTTGCAACTATACTCTGTTCATAGGTACTCATGTCCGCTGCTGAATCACTAGGTTCTCATCAACTTAACTCATTTGCAGCGTTCCTCAAAGAAAAGTTGCACACCTCTTCCGAAACTTCAGTTGTTCATATTCCCCAGGTGAAGAAAATGGGTGATGGTAAGAAGCCGCAAAAGGGAGGAAAGAGGCCTGAGGTCAATACTGTGTTTGAAATCCCTGAGGACATTTATGCTGGATACTGCACTCCTGATGAGGCCAAGTTCGGCAAGGAGGACAAGAATCAGCGCAAGGTGCGCATACAACGGATAGAGAGGACATGGGCACGAGAATGGAGGGAGTACAGGTATGTTACTCCCAAGTATATGAAGAAATTCGCACTCAACCCTCCATTCTCAAGACCTCCATTGGCACATGGACAACTGGCGGATCCCACTAGCCTCAAGCACAGTGAGGACTATGGTGATCAATGGGAAAGGCGCCAGGCCAAACTGACCAAACAAGCAAAGTAAGCATTGAGGAAATTCAATGAAGACTCTGCTGCTGCTGCTACCATTGTTGAGGCCTCTGCTAGTAAGCCTCGAAAGGCAATGCCTAAGAAGCCTGCACATAAGTCAAGTGCTTCTTCCTCAATGCCCTCATGGCCAAGCTCCTCAGCAATGCCCTCCGGGCCAGAATCTTCAAAGCCCTCACGGCCAATTCCTCAGTCTGCTCCTCCTCCTCCTCCAAAGTCCTCAGCTCCTCCTACAAAATCTTCAGCTGCTCCTACAAAATCCGCTGCACCTGTGCGTCTCGCCACGTGCCAAAGGACAACTGGAATCTCAATTGTCTTAGGAGCATCTGCTAGCTCCACTGCTACACCAAATTCCTCAGCTGACCCCTATCTATCGAAGAAAAAGGCCACTACTGGACGAGGCCTTCGACCAAGTCCTCAAAAGAAGCAAGTCGCCTTCCAAGTGCCCTCTAATGATGATGAGGCTGATGATGAAGAACTTGCCGAAATCATCAGAGACAGGCAAGCCAGGGCCGCTAGAGCCAAAGGCAGCAATGTGCCACTGCTATTGGATCCAAAGTTGATCCTCGACTTCATTGACTTATGGCACAAGGACCCTAACACGCCTTTGCCGGAGATGAACCTCACTCTTGGTCAAAGTCATGTTTTGACTCACTTCATTGAGGAAGATAAGTGAATATGAACAAGGCAGACAATTGAAGAAAGCGCAGTATAAGAAACAGCGCTACCTCAAGGACAATGTCCTCACTCTTACCCCTGAACAACTCATTGCTTTGCAAACTGAAATCAAGCAACCGAGTGATGATTTCAATCGGTACTATGCTGATTGGAAGGGAGCAAAGGTTTGGTTCGTCAATTTGACGAAGACATTTACTTCAACTTCTACTGCTCCTGTGCACGTTGAAATTCCTCAGGCTAAAGCATCTGCTCAGCCCACAGAAGAACATGCCAGCACCGCTGATGTTAGTCAGGCTGCTGAAAAAAATGAGAGTACCAGGGCTGATGACTGCATTCAAGCCACTTAAAAAATTGCCAGGGCATCCACTAGTGGTGCGCCTGAAGAAAATGAAGAAGTCAGGGCAACTGCATCAGTTGCACCTGAGGAAACTGAACCAAAGTCCTCTGCATCTCCTCCACCTACACCCACTCCGATCCTTCCATCTGCATTAGATGTGAAGAAGACCAAGGCTGCAGAGCGTGCATCGATGAAAAAGAGGAAGGCATCAGCTTCATCAGATTCTTCAACTCCGAAGAAAATGAAGCCTTTGACAAGTTCAACTGAAAATCCAATTGATGCCGTTCCTATCTCCTACATGCAATCAAAGGACCTAGTTCCGTTTGGTGAAGATTATGTGATTCCCGAGGAATCCGATGAAGAAACTCCTTCTGCTGCTTCGACAGAGCAGTTGGATGAAGAAATTCAAGTGGATAGAATCCCTTCAACCCGAGTTGTTTCCTCACCTATGCCTCAGTTCACTGCTGAAGAGGCAGGTGTTGAAGAAATGGAAGATGAGGATGTGGACATCGGCTGTACCACACCTGTACTGAATGATGACTTTTGGGAAAGTCAGCACCCCAACTCTCCGTTGTTCACTCCACTCCAAGCAATTCCTCAGTCCCCTGCTGCTACTGAAGTGCAAATGGGATCTGATGAACCTCAAACTACTCCGTCTGTCCATGAAGAGATTCCAACCACTAGTGCTGAAGAAATTGTAAGTGAAGAATTGATGACCCAGGCTGCAACTGAGGAAATGCCTAAAATTCCTCAGCATGAGGAACCTGAGATTGCGATTCCTGAGGTGGTAATGTAGTTAACTGACACCCCTCAACCCAAGCCAAAGGATCCCTTATCCAAGAAGCCAAAATTCAAGGATGATGATTTCTTCGGCGAGCGGGTGTTCTTCACTGAATTCAACCCCTATGACAATGCTCGTCTTAGAAGGAAGCGCTTTTGGACTACCATCCAGGCCAACTTCTATTCCTTGGTACTCTTTGACAAGGACAAAGTCTTCGACCACGAGCATATTCCTCACGTGGACATGGAATCAATGCCTAGCTTCTCTCCAGTCCTCAGTATGATTCATGATGCAGGTCTGCTTAACTTTTGCACAGACATTGTTGACTGGAATGAAGAGCTAATTCTTCAGTTCTATGCGATGTTGCATATCACTGATGAAGCTAATGACATCAACACTTGGGTGTTGGACTGGATGACCGAAAACACTCACTACAAGGCACCAGCCTCTGAATTGCTTCGTGCCTTGCCACACAGTCCTCCACCTGAAGGTGCTCGTTGTCTATATGATGAGCCTGAACTCACTGCTCAGTATATGCAAGTGCTCATGAAGCCACTGAAGCCCGGTCAAGCCCCAAGGACCAAATTCCTCGTGAAGGATTTGCTGTATGTGCCAAGAACCATCTATCGCATACTGACGAAGACTATGAGTCCTATCAAAGGTCATGATTCATCTGATGAAGAAATTGTGGGGATGATGAAGAACATGCTATTCAACATCATGCATGGCATCCCGATCAATTATCATGATTTCTTCATGAGGACTCTCACTGTTTGAGCTGAATCCTTACACTCCATGGATCATGATATTCCTCATATCAAGGTCTTCACTCAACTACAAGGCTGACACTCTCAACCATGGCAGCTACTTGCCCCCTATTGAAGTCCTCAAGCGGACAATCTCCTCATCTGATGAGAAGGGCAAGTCACCAGCCGTCATCAATGAAGGCATTCATCCATTGGATGGTCAGTTCCGCAAAGCTACATCTTACTCCACCAATGATGACTCTGCCACTCATGATTCTGATGCCAATGCTCCCAAGTCAAGTCCTCAAGCTACTGCTCCACGTGTGATGACTGACTGTGAACTGCTTATAAGTCTTCACTAGAAGGTGGATCGAAACCACAAATGGGTTAAGTGTCAGTTTGCCTCTATTTTTCACAACATGACTTCTACACATAATGCAGTGAAGTAAAACCATTACTACCTCCATGAAGTTTTCGATCGCACCTGGGCTATTCTGTCACATCTGTATGGTGAAGAAGATCTAAAGCAAATGGGCTTCAAAGAAGACTTTGACTGGTGTCGGTGTCAAAACCGGCGGATCTCGGGTAGGGGGTCCCGAACTGTGCGTCTAGGCGGATGGTAACAGGAGACAAGGGACACAATGTTTTTACCCAGGTTCGGGCCCTCTCGATGGAGGTAAAACCCTACTCCTGCTTGATTAATATTGAGGATATGGGTAGTACAAGAGTAGATCTACCACGAGATCGGAGTGGCTAAACCCTAGAATCTAGCCTATGGTATGATTGTTCTTCGTCCTACGGACTAAAACTCTCCGGTTTATATAGACACCGGAGAGGGCTAGGGTTACACAGAGTCGGTTACAATGGGAGGAGATCTTCATATCGTATCGCCAAGCTTGCCTTCCACGCCAAGGAAAGTCCCATCCGGACATGGGACGGAGTCTTTAATCTTGTATCTTCGTAGTCCAGGAGTCCGGCCGAAGGTCATAGTCCGGCCATCCGGACACACCCTAATCCAGGATTCCCTCAGTAGCCCTGAACCAGTCATCAATGACGACGAGTCCGGCGCGCAAGTTGTCTTCGGCATTGCAACGCGGGTTCTCCTGCAAATTCTCTGTATCCGTCGAATATTGTCCGGCTTCTAGTGCGTGCTGCCCTCCTCTGCTTCTGTGCCCCATAATGACCATCTTCCACGTGTCAAACGAATGCGAAAAGCCAGGGGATTTTTTCAGTTACCTCCTGGTTGCGTTAATGAACCGCCCATAAAAGAGATGGGGATTTAGATCCGATTCACACCATCTTCCCTCCACGAGATTTCATCAGAGTGCCTTCGACAGAGATCCATTCCACCATGGCCGGTCGGTGCAGCTCCTCCTCTCGCCCCTCCAGCGCTCAGCCCGGAGATTGGGGGCGGTGTTCTGTCCCGCATAGCGAGCTAGTAGTGCTTCAGTCCAAGGGTCTTCTCCCCCCAGCATATAAGGTCCAAGTTCGAGCAGGGATCGCTACCTACAGCGGTGGAGAGCAGGCGAAGAGCGTCCCCAATCCCTCTCGAGGAGAGCGGGTATGCCTATTCCCTTATTTGATGAGAGGACTCGGATTTCTGATTCATCTGTTTCTTCGAGGGTTGCTGGAGTTCTACGGCCTCCAGCTACACAACCTCACGCCCGCCTCCATTCTGCACATTGCGGGCTTCGTGGCCCTCTGCGAGCTGTTCTTGGGTGTTGAGGCCCATTTTATGCTGTGGAAGAGGTTGTTTTGCCTTGTGCCTCGTTCTCAGGAGGGGTCTATTTATCAAGTGGGCGGAGCCGAACTATGGCGCATCGCCGGGACCGGATATCTATCCGGCACCCCAAAGAAGGTGTCCGAAGACTGTCCTTCGGAATGGTTTTAAATAGATGATGTCCCCCTGCCGGACCCTGTACGGATCGGCCTCCCCGTGTTTAGTAATGCCCCATTGAAGAAGCGCCTGAGTTGGCACCCACGGAACCCTCAGAGGGAAGCTGACAGGGATGTCCTGTACCTGATGAGCCAGATAAGGTTGTTGGCTCATTCCGGACTGACCATGATTAAGGTCATGGCCATATGCATTACGCGAGGGGTGCAGCCGCTTCAATACAGAGGCCACCCCATGTGGGATTTCAACGGGGAGGATGATGCTACCCGGTGCGGTCGCAAGGGGCCAGATTCGGCCGCCACTTTAACGAGAATCTTATCTGCTTTATAGAAGGGGGAAGAGGTAGAATTCCTCCGTGTCAACCCGGAAGGCGGATTCTCTATGTACAATCCTCCTAGTTGGGTGAGCGGACACTTTCACTTGCCTATTCGATTTCGAAATTCCCGTAGTTGAGTACTTAGACTAGTAATGTTTAAACGCAGGAGCTGCGCCAGGCTGTGAAGGAAATAAATAGCCCTGCTCCACAACCCGAGGATCCGGAACGGTCCCTCGATCCGGACTCCCAAGAAGATCCGGACCTATGCGTGGAGTTGGTTGATGGAGTATTTCATCAATTGAGCAAGGATAACTCCTTAGTGGCCATCACGGCCGACTATCCCGGACTACTTCCAACCTCCAAGGTAACTAAGACCAAAGTCCCAGTATTCTCATGCTTTATCTTGCATGCCATGCACTAACAGCGTTTCGCAGGGTAAATCCTTGAGGCGGAAGGCCGAGCCCATGGTGGGCAGCCAACAAGGGCCGCTGAAACCAGGCGGGCCAAAAAGAAGTGCGGACCAGATCGAGATTCCGGTGCAACGGTATGGTGTGCGGATTTAACGCCTAGGGTTCATCCCCTTGAGTCTTACTAATGCTCATGATCTTCTTAGAAAGAAGAGAGCCCGCCGGACTATGTCCGTCGGCCAAGGTTCGAGCCCGGGTCCGGAAGCGGAGGCGGACACGGGACGCGCCTCGGGCGCTCCTCCGACAGAGGGCGCCGACGAGCTATCTACCACCAATTTAGAGGTGGAGAGTGCCCTAAACCACAGGCGTCACCGGACTATTCTCCGTGATGTGTGTTTTTCCCCAGAGGCATTGGACGCCTTTAATACAGGAGATGCGTATCTCCGTGCTGCTCAAGATGGTCTAGCCAGAGCCACGGAGCAGTATGTGAAAGACATACAGGTGAGTAGAATTGAAGATTATATATGTCAGTAGCCCCCGAGACATGAAACAGTGAAGATAACTGTTTGAAGGATCATGTGTTATGCAGTGTCTTACAAAGAAGAACACGCAATTGTCCCAGGAGCTCGAAGAGTGCAGGGCTCAGCTCGAGGCCGCAATGGCCACTTCAGAGAATGTAAAGGGGACGCCCACAGGTAATATGTGCTTCGAAAGGTACCTCCATTTTGAAATGCAGCAGGCGTGCAACCTTGACTATAATAATGCAGATGAGGCCGGAGTAAATCCGGACCAGCAACAACTCCTACGCCAACTAAAGGCTGGCGAGAACATGCTGACGAGGGTGAGGCAAGAGAAGAACAAGCTTCAAGACGCCAATACCCAGCTAGGCGAGGAACTGAAAGATGTTCGCATTCAGCTGTCTTCTGCCATGAAGGAGAATCGGCGACTTTGACGCAGCATTTTTAGTAAGTGCTCGAGCGAATCTTCGAAAAAAGAATTCGGCGAGGAAGTCGATTGACAGAGCTATGTCTGTAGGTCTGCTGACGGGTCATCCGGCGGAGGAAATGCCCGGTTCATCGGGAGACCTTCTTCCCGAGCTGTTGCAACTACACGAGCGAGTTCGGCAGGCAATGCGAGGCGTCATCCAGGCTATGTGGCCATCCCTCTCCGTGCCCATAGTCCTTGAGGAGCTTGCCAAGAAGCTGGAGGGAGTGCGGCGGCGCTTCCTTTTATGGAAGATATCGTCTTGCCGTCAAGGTGCCAGGGAGGCCTGGGCCATGGTGAAGACTCGGTACACGAAGGCTGACCCAAACCACATGGCCGAGGTTGGCCCTATAGGTCCGGATGGAAAGGAGATCCCGGTCAGCTTGGCATATGGCCAGGTGGAGCTGGCTGCAAAGTATTCCCAACAGGACTGTAAATTAGACCGCCTGTTAGATGGCATTGAAGAAGAATATGGCAAGTCAGATTGACTATGTAAAAATGACATAAAAATGTCCTCTAGCCGGATTGTAGATCGTTTGTCATTGCAGACCTTTTCGCTTCGACCTCTGGACCCTATAGTCCAGAGTGTGTCCGAATACCCACTTGGTTATGTAAGAACCGGGGCATGCATGGAGACAAGGCGTAGGGGTCATAAGTGCTTTAGCAGACAAGTGCCCAACTACTTATGTTATATTACATGGTTAGTAAGAAACATCTTCCAGAGAGAATAGTTCCTTTAGGGGTTCCTTTCCCTGGGAGGCATGCCCTAAAGTGCATGTTCGAACTGCCGGAAAGAGCAGGAGAGCATCTGGGGGCAAATGAGTAAATACGAAAGATCATCTTTTAGCTCACCGACCGAATATTCCCTTAAGAACGCTAGCTTTCGGCTTCACCCAGTCTGAGGTACACATCCGGCTGACCCGGCAGTAACAATCGCAGAGGTGCTCCCTTTACCACCTAGCCGAACGAATGGGAACGTAGGGGTAAGCACGGGAGCTAGGCAACCCAGCTTGGCCAAAACTTAAGTCATATCGATGCATATAATGGTGTATAAAAGGTTCATGCGAAAGCATTACACATGTTTTGGGCGTGAGGCCCGTTTTATATAAACTTCTTGGTAGAGAAGCCCCCAGGTATTGTGAGCGCAAGTAGCGCGTCGGGTGCGTGCGAATGTTGCACATGCGAGCCCCTAAGGGCTTGTGAGAAATAGGGGGAGGGAGAAGGAACAAAATCCTGGACTGCCAAAAAAAACAAAAAAAAACAAAGGGACGAGGGAAGGAGACGAACACGAAGTCCGGTGCTAGGCCTAGAACCTTCGTAGGCGTGCTGCATTCCATGGGTTCGGCTTGAGTCGGTTGTCCGATGCGCCTCGCAGACGGTACGCTCTGTCGGTCAGTACTTGGTCGATGATGAAGGGGCCCTCCCATTTGGGCTTTAATTTATCCTTTTTCTTGTCCGGCAGGCGTAGAATTAGTTCGCCAACGTTATACGTTTTGGCCCGTACTTCTCTGCTTTGATATCTTCGAGCCTGCTGTTGATAGAATGCAGAACGAGCCTTTGCCACATCGCGCTCCTCTTCCAATGCGTCCAAACTGTCCTACCAATCGAGCTCGGCTTCTCTTTCTCCGTACATGCGCACTCGAGGTGAGTCATGGATTATGTCGCATGGTAGTACTGCCTCTGCGCCGTATACCATAAAAATGGTGTGAATCCGGTAGTGCGATTGGGCGTGGTCCGCAACCCCCAGAGTATGGAGTCAAGCTCCTCTGCCCAGTGTGTGTCAGATTCCTTGAGGGATCGCACTAGTATGGGTTTGATGCCGCTCATAATGAGACCATTGGCCCGTTCGACTTGACCGTTAGTTTGAGGGTGATAGACTGAAGCATAGTCGAGCTTGATGCCCTTGTTTTTGCACCAAAGTTTGACTTCATCGGCCGTGAAGTTTGTGCCGTTGTCGGTTATGATGCTGTGGGGGACACCATAGCGGTGTACGAGCCCGGATATGAAGTCTATCACTGGTCCGGATTCGGCCGTCTTTACAGGCTTGGCTTCTATCCATTTGGTGAATTTGTCCACCATGACCAGTAGGTATTTTTGCTTGTGGGTTCCTCCCTTAAGGGGTCCGACCATGTCAAGCCCCCAGACCGCGAAAGGCCAGGTAATGGGTATAGTTTGTAGGGCGGTAGGAGGCATGTGGCTTTGGATGGTGAATAATTGGCAACCAACACATCGTTGCACTAAGTCCTGAGTGTCTGCCTGGGCCGTTGGCCAATAAAATCCGGTACGGAAGGCCTTGCTTACAAGGGCCCGGGCTGCGGCGTGGTGCCCGCCGAGTCCGGCATGGATTTCAGCCAAAAGGTCTCATCCTTCTTATTCGGAGATACACCTTTGAAGGACTCCGGTTGTGCTTTTCTTGTAAAGCTCTCCCTCGTGGACTTTGTAGGCTTTAGATCGTGCACTATGCAGCGGGCCTCGTTTTGGTCCTCGGGAAGTTCCTGCCTAGTTAGGTAGGCTAGGAATGGCTCTGTCCAAGGGGCAATGACTGCCATTATTTCGTGGGCTGACGGCGTTGTTTCGTTGGCGTAGCCCCCAGTTGTGCCAGGATGCTCGGTGAGGGGCGGTGTAGTTGTGTCCGGGCTATTGTTTCCGGATTCTCCGTCCCATGATACAGATGGCTTGAACAGCCTTTCTAGGAAGATGTTGGGGGGACGGCCTCGCGCTTGATTATTCTCCCAGGCTATGTGATGAAATTCGAGCCCCTCAAATCGGGCTGACATCTTTAAGATGGCGTTGCGGTAAGCTGCCATTTTCGGGTCCTTGGCGTCGAAGTCTCCATTTATTTGGGATATTGCGAGATTTGAATCCCCGTGGACCTCTAGGCGCTGAATGCCCATGGAGACTGCCATTCGGAGGCCATGTAAAAGGGCCTCGTATTCGGCTGCGTTGTTCGAATCCGTGTACATTATCTGAAGTACGTATTGGACTGTGTCCCCGATTGGGGACGTCAGAACGATGCCAGCCCCCAGGCCCGCCAACATTTTGGAGTCGTCGAAGTGCAGGGTCCAGTTGGAGTATGCGCCGTATTCTTTAGGGAGTTCGGCTTCAGTCCATTCGGCAATGAAGTCGGCCAAAACTTGCGACTTAATAGCTTGCCTTAGCTTGTAGGTTATGTCGAACGGGAGGAGCTCGATTGCCCATTTGGCAATCCGGCCCGTTGCGTCGCGGTTGTTTATAATGTCATTAAGGGGTACTTCGGATGCCACTGTTATGGAACACTCTTGAAAGTAGTGTCGCAGCTTCCGGGATGCCATGAACACCGCGTATGCTATCTTTTGATAATGCGGGTACCGTGACTTGCATGGAGTTAGCACAGTGGACATGTAGTACACTGGTTTTTGGAGGGGGAACTTGTGTCCGTCCGCTTCTCGTTCGACGACGAGCACCGCGCTGACAACTTGAAGGGTTGTCGCGATGTATAATAGCATTGGTTCGCCCATGTTGGGTGCGACCAGGACCGGATTTGTTGCCAATATGGCTTTTATTTCTTCGAGTCCGGCCGTGGCTGCCTCCGTCCACTCGAAGTGGTCGGTGCACCGTAGGAGGCGATAGAGGGGTAATGCCTTTTCTCCTAAGCGGGAGATAAAGAGGCTTAGAGCCGCCACGCATCCTGTCAGTTTTCATATTTGTTTGGGGTCTTTTGGGGTATCTAATTGTGATAGAGCTCGGATCTTGGCTGGGTTTGCTTCAATTCCTCTACCGGATACGATGAAGCCCAGGAGCTTTCCGGCTGGTACGCCGAAAACGCATTTTTCCGGGTTGAGCTTAATGTCATATGTTCGGAGATTGTCGAACGTGAGCCTCAAGTCGTCTACCAGAGTATCGACGTGTTTTGTTTTGACGACCACGTCGTCTAGGTATGCTTCGACTGTCTTGTCGATCTGGTTGGCCAAACATGTTTGAATCATTCGCTGATATGTTGCACCGGCATTTTTTGGCCCGAAGGGCATCGTGTTGAAGCAGAATGGGCCGTACGGGGTGATGAATGCTGTTGCAGCCTGGTCTGACTCTGCCATCTTGATTTGATGGTAGCCAGAGTATGCATCGAGGAAACACAATGAGTCGTGTCCTGCGGTGGCATGGATGATTTGATCGATTCGAGGGAGTGGGAAAGGGTCCTTTGGACAGGCCTTGTTTAGGTCTTTGAAATCGACACATAGGCGCCAAGAATTGTCCTTCTTTGGTACCATCAACAGGTTTGCTAGCCAGTCCGGATGTTTTATGTCTCTGATGGACCCGGCTTCCAGCAGTTTTGCTAGCTCCTCTCCCATGGTTTGTCTCTTAGGTTCGGAAAAGCGCCATAGGGTCTGCTTGACGGGTTTAAACCCTTTTATGATGTTCAGGCTGTGCTCGGCCAGCCTGCGTGGGATTCCTGGCATATCCGAAGGGTGCCAGGTGAAAATGTCCCAATTTTCTAGCAGAAAGTCTCTGAGTGCGGCGTCTACATCGGGTTTTAATTGTGCCCCGATGGATGCCGTTTTTGTAGGGTCCGTTGGATGGACTTGGAATTTGACTATTTCGTCCGCCGGTTTAAAAGAGGTGGACTTGGATCTCTTGTCTAGTATCACGTCGTGCCTGTCCACCGTGGAGCGCAACGCCGTTAACTCCTCGGCTGCTAGGGCCTCAGATAATGCCTCCAGGGCCAGTGCGGCTGTCTTGTTTTCACCGCGGAGCGCCATGTCTGGATCACTTGCGAGAGTGATTATTCCGTTGGGCCTGGGCATTTTAAGCTTCATGTACCCGTAATGGGGTATGGCTTGGAAAATTGTAAATGCTTCTCGCCCTAGCAAAGCGTGGTAGCCACTGCTGAACGGGGCCACTTGAAACATGACCTCCTCGGATCTGTAATTGTCCGGCGTGCCAAACACCACATCCAGTGTGATTTTTCGTGAACAGCACGCTTCCCGGCTTGGGATTATTCCCCTAAAAGTTGTGTTGCTTCGCTCAATGCGGCTCCAGTCAATTTCCATTTTTCGCAGGGTTTCCTCGTAGATGAGGTTGAGTCCGCTGCCGCCGTCCATGAGTACCATTGTAAGTCGGAAGCCGTCCACTGTCGGAATGAGGACCAATGCGGCTGGTGCTCGGGCTGTCCCGAATTTAGGTTCGTCACTGGCATTAAAGGTGATAGCCGTGTCACTCCATGGGTTTATTGTTGCTATTTGGTAGACTTCGGCGAGGTTGTGGAGCATTCGTTTCCTTGCATTGTTTGATGTGAACGTCTCGAAGACTGTCGACACCGTACTGGGGAGGTATTCTTCGGGTGCTGGAGTTAAAAGCTCCTCGCCGCTTCTGGCTACCTGCCGTAGTATCCAACATGCTCTGAGGCTGTGCGTTGGTGTGGCTTTCCCTGAATTATGAATTCTACAGGGTCCATTGAGCCATCCTTCCAATACTGTCCCGTACCCTGTAGAGCGTTTTTGTTTTTTGATGTTTGGCTCGGATGCCTGGCGATAATGCGCCCTTTTGTTTCGGACTCGTGTTATATTCGGGGCCGGATTGTCCCAGAATTTATCTTCGGTTTTCCGAACGCTTTCAATCACGCAGTACTTTTGTATTATGGATGTCAAGTGGGCGAATCGTGTAATTTCGCGGCGACTTATGGCGTTGAGGATTCCGATGTCCGTGCAGTTGTTAAGGAAGAGTGAAATTGCTTCTTTCTCACGGCGGTCCTTTATCCTGTTCATAACCAGGAGGAATCTGGCCCAGTAGTGGTGTACTGTTTCTCCGGACTCTTGCCGTATTAGGGACAAATCCCGTATAGTTGGGTGGGCGGGTGGAAATAAATCCGGAACCCTGCCTGATGTAAGATTCAGGGGCCGAGCGGTTTCCGAATTCAGATGCTTGCTTTTTCGGATATTATTCAATGAATCGGGCCTGCTGCCTAACTTTAGGTTCAGGGTTCGGGTGACATCCTCCCCTCCGCGGGATTCCGGCTTGGAGGGATCGGGAATCTAGGCTCATCTGGTCCTTAGGGCAGGCGAAGACTCACCGCATTGTTCTTCCACCACTTCGACGTGGTGGGTGACCTGGGGAGAGTCGATCTCTCTCTGATCAGGTTTAATCCCAATCTGGTCGTAATCAGTAGCGACTCTCAGGGCCACGATGCGATGCAAGAGTTCGTTCAGGGAGAAGAGCTCCATCGGATCTAACTGCTCGGCAAGCTCCAAGCTGATGTGAAGATTGCTTTCGATGGCCCAAGAGGTCATCGTTGGCGCGGCGGCCGGACTGGCGGTCATCAAAAACCTGCCTAGCCGGAGAGTCTGTCCGATAGCCTAAGCTCCTTTAGCAACGACGTCTTCTTTAAAGACGGGATGCGGCATCCTTCCTGATGGTGACGACACAGCGGAACTCTCAATGAAAGCACCAATGTCGGTGTCAAAACTGGCGGATCTCGGGTAGGGGGTCCCGAACTATACGTCTAGGCGGATGGTAACAGGAGACAAGGGACACGATGTTTTTACCCAGGTTCGGGCCCTCTCGATGGAGGTAAAACCCTACTCCTGCTTGATTAATATTGAGGATATGGGTAGTACAAGAGTAGATCTACCACGAGATCAGAGTGGCTAAACCCTAGAATCTAGCCTATGGTATGATTGTTCTTCGTCCTACGGACTAAAACTCTCCGGTTTATATAGACACCGGAGAGGGCTAGGGTTACACAGAGTCGGTTACAATGGGAGGAGATCTTCATATTGTATCGCCAAGCTTTCCTTCCACGCCAAGGAAAGTCCCATCCGGACACGGGACGGAGTCTTCAATCTTGTATCTTCGTAGTCCAGGAGTCCGGCCGAAGGTCATAGTCCGGCCATCCGGACACCCCCTAATCCAGGACTCCCTCAACTGGTCTGCTCCTCCGCCGAAGAAGCTCAAGAAGGTCAAGGTTCCTCCCTTGGTCGCCAGTTCATTTTCTTCATCCCGCGACACGGACAAGTACGAAGACTTGGACGACACTACAGCAGGCCCTACATCAACTCAAGACCCCAAAAACGCTGGCGGTCCTCCATCTTCATGATATTCTTCTGGTGCGTTACTCCTCATTTTCAAACCTTTTGGTCATTCGATGACAAAGGGGGAGAAATTTGAGTTAGTCTTCAAGCGGGTCTATCTTATATGGGCGTTTTCTTCTAAGTTACAACTCTCATTCTTTTGATGACTTTGCTGGATCGAGTTGTAATCTTAAACTCTATGGTGGCCTGATACTTTTGCTGAGTTCTTCTACATGCTTATTCCTCATTAATGTCAATGCACGCATGTTGAATTACATCAGCCACCATAATTCATCATGCATTTCAAATTCTGAAAATTATATGTCAAATGCGTGTATGAATTACAAGATATAGGGGGGAGATCTCCATGATTATACTCTTCAAGTGTGCATTGCTTCAAAAGAAAATTCCTCACTATGCACACCTTCAGGGGGAGTTCTTCTATATCTTGCAATCAAATTCCTTAATATCAGTATCTACACTTCATATGTTTATCCCCGTTTGAAAACTTAACCTATATTGTCATAAATCACCAAAAAGGGGGAGATTGTAAGTGCATCTAGTGCCCCTTAGTGATTTTGGTGTATTGAAGACTTATAGGTTAAGGGACTGATGCGTTTGTGAGTGTACACCGGTCTATAAGTCTATGAGGAGTTTGATATTTACAGAGAAAGTCGACCCCTAAAAATGGAGTTCTTCAACTGAAGACTTTGGAATTCTGAAGACTTTCTGAAGACTTTGAAAGTGAAGAAATTGGTGTGACCTTGAAGACTTGGTAATCATGCAAGGAACATGAAGCGTGAAGACTTTTGTTTTTACTGTTTCTTTTTCTCTTTCTTGAGTCATAGGAAACACCGTACTGTTAAAGGGGGTCGAGGAAATACTAAGGAAAAATTTCCATGTGATACTCAACTCAAAATCCTAAACCTACCAATCCCTTGGAGTGAAGCCATTGGAAATCTCATACAGTCATATTCTTCAGTGACAGAGACAAAGTTCTTCTGGTCTCTGAGGAATTTGTTCTGACTGAGGAGTTAGGAATTCGCCAGTGCGGATTGCCTACATAGTGAGGAGCATGATAGCCCTGAAGTATTTGGTAGTCAAATATTCCGACCGTTGCTGTGCTACGCGCCAGCTGTCCCAAAATATCTACCCACCTAACGGTCATATCAGACAAGGGCATTTATGTCTTATCATGTCGGGCTGCTCCCTAGGCTATAAATAGCCGCCCCCTGCAACCACTAGTTGGTTGGCTGCTCCGAGAGAAACTGACACTTGTCATTTGAGAGCAACCCATCCTCCGAGGACTTTGAGCGAAAATCATCAAGTGAGGAAAACCAAAACCCCAAACCTACACAACCCCAAAGTGATTGAGCATCACTGAAGTGATTGATCCTGCCTGGATCCGACACTTGTTTCCTTTGAAGACTGTGCTTCTTCCAGACGGTTAGGCGTCAAGGTCTAGAGCATCCAAGAGGAATTGTGGATCGCCGAGTGACCATGTTTGTGAAGGTCCGGAAGTCACCTGAAAACTTACCACGAGTGATTGGGCGAGGTCTATGTGACTTTAGCTCAAGGAGAATACGGTGAGGACTGTGTGTCCGGGACTGGGTGTCCTCTAGTTTAAATACTCAGCCGCTCCAACCAGATGAACAACTCAGGCAGCAGTTGGAACTGGTCTACCAAATCATTGCCTTCACCGAGCTTACTGGTTCTATTTCCTCAACTCTTTCATTTCCTCATAACTTTTGTTGTGTGCTTGTTCATATCTGTTTGAAGACTTTGACTGAAGACTTTCTCAATTTCCTCAGTTCAATTTCTTCAGTTTGTCCGTCTTCATCTTGTGTTATCCAGTGTTTACGCTTTCTGTACTCTGTGCTGGTCTTCATTTCATCATGATGACTATGCGTGTGTTCTGCTATGTTTACTTTTGAGTACTTATTCCGCTGCAAGTAGTTCTTCATTTAGGAATTTCCTCACCAGCAAATTCCTCAGTGAAGAATTCATAAAAATTGCCTATTCACCCCCCTCTAGTCGATATAACGCACTTTCTGTTATCGAGGAGGTCTATCATTCCGGTGCCATAAAAATCAACAACTTCGAAGGCACCAATCCGAAGGTCGTGAACGGTCAAAGAATCAAACATTATATCTCAGGTAATCCTATAAATGTTGAAACTAATATTATTGAAACCGTAACCCCGGAGGAATACATAAGGGACACTTTCCCGAACGTTTCAGACTCCGAAAAGGAATAGGTATGTGGTACGGTAAGTAAACCGACTCCAAAACAGTTCTCATGGCAATTTTTCACCGTTTTGGAATATTTAAGAATTTAGGAAAATAAGAAGTAGTCCGGGAAGGACACGAGGCCTCCACAAGGGTGGAGGGCGTGCCCATCCTTACTGGGTGCGCCCCCTACCTCGTGGGCACCTCGTGTGCCTTCCGGACTCCGTTTTCTTGCACATTACTTCTTTCTGTCGATAAAAAATCATTATATAATCTCCCAAAGGTTTTGACCACCGTATCACGCAAAAATCTTCTGTTTTCGTTTCGAGCTGTTTTTCTGACAGATCTAGAGCATCATGACATCACCCTCCTCCAACAATGAAGACAAGGATGCTTGGCTATTGAAGATAGAGCTGAAAAGAGAAGAACCGGAGGAGATTAACAAGGATGAAGGGATCAAGAAGGCCATGGAGGATCAAGCTCCGACGGAGGAAGAAGAAAACATCCCTCAAACTCTACCTAACCTCTTTACCCCAACTGAGATTAAAGCTTTCAAGATGATTGAGTTAGCTCGCATACAAAACAAGTATCTCACACAGGAAAATATTTTGTTGAAGGACCATATCGTCGCACTCAAGGGCATTATCCGCAAGTTGGAGGAGCTTTTACGCTCAATGTGCGATTATCCACCATCATCATCACCACCTTCATCACCTCCGAGGACATAATCACATGAGTATGGGCACTCCCCTTGGCAACTGCCAAGCTTGGGGGGGTGCCCCGGTATCGTATCACCATCACACTCCTATATTTACCGTTTTACTTAATTAGTTTCATCCTTTTTGTAATATCTAGATCTAGTAGAATGAAGTTTTGGTATGAATTAGTTTCGAGTTTTGCTTTGTGATCCCTCTATGTAATCGAGTCCGTGAGCTATATAACAAAGATTAGTGTTGAGTCAAGGGCTTTTCTATCTTGCTATGATCTTGAGAAAATAGAAAGAATAAAAAGAATAAAAGAGTTCATATTGATCTTATGGATAGTAATGACTTCACATATAAAGAGTATGAGACTTAAAAGTTGTTGAAAGTTGACAAACAAAGTTTGGTCATTGTTGCAATTAATAGGAAGTAATAAAGAAAGAGAAGTTTTCACATATAAATATACTATCTTGGAAATATTTTATAATTGTGAGCACTCATTAAAGTATGACATGCTAAAGAGTTGATGTTGGACAAGGAAGACAATGTAATGGGTTATGTTTTCTCACATCTTAGTTAAAGTATATTGTCATGGATCATTCAAACATGTTGAGCTTGCCTTTCCCCCTCATGCTAGCCAAAATTCCTTGCACCAAGTAGAGATACTACTTGTGCTTCCAAATATCCTTAAACCCAGTTTTGCCATGATAGTCCACCATACCTACCTACGGATTGAGTAAGATCCTTCAAGTAAGTTGTCATATTGCAAGCAATAAAAAATGCTCTCTAAATATGTATGACTTATTAGTGCGGAGAAAATAAGCTTTATACGATCGTGTGATATGGAAGTAATAAAAGCGACGGACAGCATAATAAAGGTTCATATCACAAGTGGCAATATAAAGTGACGTTCTTTTGCATAAAGATTTTGTGCATCCAACCCTAAAAGCACATGACAACCTCTGCTTCCCTGTTCGAAGGGCCTATCTTTTACTTTATGTCTTTTACATTCTGCAAGAGTCAAGGTGATCTTCACATTTCCCTTTTTCATTTTATCCTTTGGCAAGCACCTCGTGTTGGAAAGATCCTGATATATATATATCCAATTGGATGTAAGTTAGCATGAACTATTATCGTTGACATCACCCAAATGTGAATACGTTGGGATGCAACATTATAATCCCCTATCTTTCTCTGTGTTCGATTAAAACTCCATAACCACAAGTATTGCGTGAGTGTTAGTAATGGTAGAAGACTATATGATAGTTGAGTATGTGGACTTGCTGAAAATCTCTATTCTTGACTCTTTCTGATGTTATGATAAATTGCAATTGCTTCAATGACTGAGATTATAGTTTGTTAGTTCTCAATGAAGTTTCTGAACCATACTTGACATTGTGAATAGATTGTTACTTGAGCATAAGAAATCATATGAAAAAATCTATAAATGTTGTTGCTATAAGAATGATCATGATGCCCTCATGTCCGTATTTTATTTTTATTGACACCTTTCTCTCTAAACATGTGGACATATTTTTCGATATCGGCTTCCGCTTGGGGACAAGCAAGGTCTAAGCTTGGGGGAGTTGATACGTCCATTTTGCATCATGCTTTTATATCGATATTTATTGCATTATGGGTTGTTATTACACGTTATGTCACAATACTTATGGATATTCTCTCTTATTTTACAAGGTCTATCATGAAGAGGGAGAATGTCGGCAGTTGGGATTCTGGCTGGAAAAGGAGCAAATATTGGAAACCTATTCTGCACAGCTCCAAAAGACCTGAAACTCCACAAAAGTCATTTTTGGAATTAATAAGAATTATTGAGCAAAGAAACTACCAGAGGGGGCCCACACCCTGGCCACGAGGGTGGGGGCGCGCCCACCCCTACTGGGCGCGCCCCCTGTCTCGTGGGCCCCCTAGTGGCCCTCCGGTGTCCATCTTCTGCTATATGAAGGCTTTTACCCTGGAAAAAAAATCATAAGCAAGCTTACAGGATGAAACTCTGCCGCCACGAGGCGGAACCTTGGCGGAACCAATCTAGGGCTCCGGTGGAGCTGTTCTGCTGTGGAAACTTCCCTTTGGGAGGGGGGAATCATCATCATCGTCATCACCAACAATCCTCTCATCGGGAGGGGGTCAATCTCCATCAACATCTTCATCAGCACCATCTCCTCTCAAAACCCTAGTTCATCTCTTGTATCCAATCTTGTATTAAAACCACAAATTGGTACCTGTGGGCTGCTAATAGTGTTGATTACTCCTTGTAGTTGATGCTAATTGGTTTACTTGGTGGACGATCATATGTTCAGATCCTTAATGCATATTAATACTCCTCTGATCATGAACATGAATATGCTTTGTGAGTAGTTACATTTGTTCCTGAGGACATGGGCGAAGTCTTGCTATTAGTAGTCATGTGAATTTGGTATTCGTTCGATATTTTGATGAGATGTATGTTGTCTCTCCTCTAATGGTGTTATGTGAACGTCGACTACATGAAACTTCACCATTATTTGGGCCTAGAGGAAGGCATTGAGAAGTAATAAGTAGATGATGGTTTGCTAGAGTGACAGAAGCTTAAACTCTAGTTTATGCGTTGCTTCGTAAGGGGCTGATTTGGATCCACTAGGTTCATTCTATGGTTAGGTTTACCTTAATACTTCTTTTGTAGTTGGGGATGCTTGCAATAGGGTTTAATCATAACTGGGATGCTTGTCCAAGAAAGGGCAGTACCCAAGCACCGGTCCACCCACATATCAAATTATCAAAGTACCGAACGTGAATCATATGAGCGTGATGAAACTAGCTTGACGATAATTCCCATGTGTCCTCGGGAGCGCTTTTCTCATTATAAGAAATTGTCCAGGCTTGTCCTTTGCTACAAAAAGGATTGGGCCACCTTGCTGCACTTTATTTACTTTCATTGCTTGTTACCCGTTACAAATTATCTTAGCACAAAACTATCTGTTACCTACAATTTCAGTGCTTGCAGAGAATACCTTACTGAAAACCGCTTATCATTTCCTTCTGCTCCTCGTTGGGTTCGACACTCTTACTTATGGAAAGGACTATGATAGATCCTCTATACTTGTGGGTCATCACTTGATCACGAAGACCTATGGCATTTTGAGGAAGCCCATCATTGGAATATACAAGCCAAGTTCTATAATGAAAAATTCCAGCTAGTATATGAAAGTGACAACATAGGAGACTCTCTATCATGAAGATCATGGTGCTACTTTGAAGCACAAGTGTGGTAAAAGGATAGTAGCATTGTCCCTTCTCTTTTTTTCTCTCATTTATTTATTTATTTATTTATTTATTTGGCCTTTCTCTTTCTTTTTCTTTGGCCTTTCTTTTTTTTGTAAAGTCTGAAGTCTCATCCCGACTTGTGGGGGAATCATAGTCTCCATCATCCTTTCCTCACTTGGGACAATGCTCCAATAATGAAGATCATCACACTTTTATTTACTTACAACTCAAGATTCACTACAAAAAAATACACTTCTGTGATGATACGTGTTTGTCACAGTAGGTCGCGTTTTCTGTCATGCATGTACATCGATGACGATTTTATGACAGAATCAAGATAGTCATACCTGTGCTGTCGTAGAAGTGTTCCATGACATTACCAAAATTATCATCACGGAAGTGTCCACTTCCAAGACGACAAATCGCGCGTCACAGAAGTGCTTTCTTCAAGGGTGACCGACATGTGGCATCCACCGTAACGGAACACCGTTAAGCTATCGGGTCGGATTTTGGATACGGTAACCCGTTAACAGCCACGACCAATACCGATTTTCCACCTGTAAAATTCTCATTGGCTGACGGATCCACGCGCCAGCTACGCGTTAGCACAGGTGTCACTCATCCAACGGTCGAGATGGGCCTATGATATGTTGACACGTGGACCGGCCCAAAAGTGGCCCAAAAAGTTTAAATGGGCCGGGCCAACTGAAGGCCCATAAGATTTAGCGGACCATAATGGGCCAGCCCAGCTAAAGGCCCACAAATTTTAGCGGACCATAATGGGCCGGCCTAGCTAAAGGCCCACATGATTTTGTAGACCAAAATGGGCCGACCCAGCTAAAGGCCCACATGATTTTGCGGACCACAATGGGCCGGCCCAGCTAAAGGCCCACAAGATTCTGCAGACCATAATGGGCCGGCCGAGCTAAAGGCCCAACATTCTCTATCAAATCGGCCCGTCAACGACCTGTCCTAAACTTGTCATCAACGCGGCCCACGGTCACTTCTGGCCCGTTAACTGTCCGCTAAGTAATTGGGCCGAATTACGGCCCGATGTATTTCCGGCCTATTAAAGGTCCAGCTTCATTTGGGCCCATTTATAGGCCATCAAATCTTTGGGCCCATAAACAACCGTGAAGGATTTGGGTCATATTCGGCCATGTCTGACATTCGGCCTGTTAGAGGCCCACTATAGATTTGGGCCACTTTCTGCCTATTGTCATTTTCGGCCTGTTAACGCCAGACGTAAACCATGGGCCATATGTGGCCCAACGTCATATCGGGCCCATTAGTGGCCCATATAAAAATGACGATAATCTAGCCCGACCGAAGTTCCGGTCTGTTAAAGGCCCGTGTATTAGGTCGGCGCACTTACGACCCTTATGAATTTCAGCCTATCAAGGATCCGCATCGTAAATGGGCCACCATTACGGCCTGCTAAGTCCAGTATGTTATTTGGCACAATCAGGGCCCAATCTCACTTTCAGTCTATTAAAGGCCCATGTTTTTTATGGGCTCGAGATATTTACACCTGTAAACGGCCTAATTTTACTGACGGTCCAAATTATGTTTAGGCCTGTTAAAGGCCCACTACGGGCACAGGCCTACCAGAAAAATATGAAAGCTTATGCTGATTTAGGCCCAGATATTTTTAGTGGGCTACATGGCAATTTCGGCCCGTAATCATTTTTAGCCCAATTGGAATGGGCCCGACGAATGTTGGCATGTTGGGCTCCTACGAAGCTTTCAGCCGAATACATTACTAAGATAAACCTACACTATACAAAAATAGTGTCGTAATTACTGCAGCCTGTGGCAGCATCATAAATGTTGTATCACAACAAAATAAATTCCAACCATACAACAAAAGGCCTGTTGGCATAAAGTTTACAGTCCTTCCAGATAAAAGCACCATCATATGTATAGAAGGACAGATCATTTGACCTGAGTGCTAATGTTTCAGGCTATAGAATCTGATGGAGTAGCATGATCTCCACCTTTTTTCCGCCATTGCTCTTGAACAACGAAGCGAATGTCTAATAGTCTGGTTTCAAAACCATTCATATCTTGACGACATTTCTCAACCACTATTCTTGTTTCCGAAACAACGTCCATTAGGGATTGGACTTGTGTCCGGAGCACAGATATATCACTCTGTCTAGCAGGAAGATTTTGTTCAGTAGGCAATTTGGACGAGGTTACCTTGACAACCAACCCAAAATTATGCAGGAAGGTGCTTTTTGCACTGTTAGTGGAGAGATACTGATGCACTGCAGCAAGAGGTGACAGTGTGCCTATCATAGCCTTGTCACCTTCAGGTGGTTGTGGCTATTCAATCATTTGTTCCATAGCTTCCTGAAAGTTTGAACTTGTAGATTAGTGTACCATATAAGTTACTAATGAGATAAAAACAAACAAAGTAGGTTAAACGTTTATACATAACTTATTAATAAAATTTAAACCACTATGTATAGCATGGCATCGAAGCTAATAAAATTTTGCATTATTAATCACCACATACTTAGATGAAAAACCACAATCGAGATCGGCAAAGAAGGAAATCACCTTGGGCAGCTCAGCAGGGGGGGGGGCGGCACATCCTCGAAGGGGGAAAACTGCTCCTGCAGTGCCACGGGGGCTGTAACCTCAAACAGGGCATTGACCATCTCAGTACTGGCCGTGAGCGTATCTGGGGTCGGCTCGGTGGCTGCCTCCATCTTCTTGGAGCTCTCTGTCTCGTGGGGATCAGCCTCTCGCGTCTGCTCCAATATCGGCAGATCTTTGCCTGGTTCTCCTTGGTCCATCATGAAACAGACGAATACTAGGAGACCAACACAATCGCAAAGACAATGAAACAAAAAAGAGAGTGAGGATTGGTTACTGCTTTGCAAAAGTTCTTTTTTTTCTCTGAATGAAAATATACCAACATCGTGGATCCGCTTACCTTCCCTTCGTTGGGAGAGAAGAACAATGGCAGATGCAAGTGTTGCCTTTCTTGAAGACGGTGAGGGAGAAGGGGATTCAGCGAAGAGTGAAATGATGGTTGCTTCGTCCATCAAACATAGACTACGGGGAGGTGGGGTTTTGTGATACGATGGCTCGTTACTGCCGCGCTACGACCGTGGTGACTCTCGGCCTGCATACTGCCATCTAATTTGGTGGATGGCATTTGGGCCCGTGCGCTGTATGGCCCACATGTCGGTGAACAAAAGTATAACGGCATTCAGTAGAGGGAGACGTTTCAATGACCTAGGAGGAGCCAGAAGCGGTAGAGTGTCTCCACTGTACTAGTAGTAATTGTTTTTCTGCGTAGCTGTAGAGTGTCTCCACTGTACTAGTAGTAATTGTTTCTCTGGGCCCAAGACAAAACAGCCCATCCACACTAGTAAATAGTAAAATCATTTCAAAAGCCCATATATTTACTGAATGAGAGGCTCTACCCACACCCAGCACCCCCCCCAAAAACCTGGGTGCTCTTCTTCCTCCTCGCTCACAACCACCTCACGTCAACTCGCTCCACTCGTACCCCCAAATTCCTCACCTCACTCCTACAGAAAACCCTAGCTCCCCTTCGTCCTCACTCCTACAGAAAACCCCCAGCTCCCCTTCTTCTTTGCTCGCACTACAACTAGGCTCGTCATTCGTTACTCTGCTCAAACCGTGAGCGCGACGCGACGCCCTCGAGGAAAATGGAGTCGGCTGACCCCAATGCCAAGAAGATAGGCTCCCGCCAACGGTGATGCCTGTTGTAGATCCCGCACCCGGCAGCGCGGATAGAAGCGGCGACCCCGCCCCCACCGGTTCCCAGGAACCCGTAGAATCTCGGGTGGACCACATCAGCGATCTCCCGGACGCCGTCCTTGGGAAGATCATCTCGCTTCTCCCCACCAAGGATTGCTGCCGCACCCAAGTCCTCTCAATTCGGTGGCGCCCTCTATGGCGCCGTGCCCCTTAATCTCGACTGTCGTCAGCTATCTCTCTTCAATGATTTTGAAATCCCTAGAGCCATCATCTCCTCCCACCAGGGCTCCGTTCAAAGCCTCTGCATCCCGCCATGCTACCTGAGCAAGCATAACATGCCCTTCACGGTGGACGCCTGGCTGAAATCCCCTGAATTCATAGAACTACAGCTGCTTGAGTTCTACTATTCCCCTGGAAATCACATACCACATATAGAACGCCATGAACTTGTGCCCTCGGCACCAATGTCCATCTCGAGGTTTTCCTCCTCTCTCCACACCGCCACCTTTGCGTTGTGCTACCTACCAGACAATCTGGTACTAAACCTTCGACTCCCATTTATCAAGAAACTTTCACTTGTGCGGGTTCGTATATCGGAGGCCTCATTGCACAGCATCATCCACTCCAGTTGCCCTGCGCTGGAGTGCTTGGTGCTTGTTTTCACAGTTAGAATCGGTTGTCTCCAAATAAAGTCGCCTAACCTTGTAAGAATTGGAATTTCTTTTGATGGAAGGCAGCTCATCATACAAGATGCCCCTTCACTTCACAGATTGATCCTTGATTCTAGTTATTCACCATTGCAAATAACCGTCCTCTCTGCGCCTAAACTAGAGACCTTGGGTGTAATACATGGTCTCTGTGCTCATTTCAATATGGTGTTTGGCTCCATAGTACTTCAGGTATTTATATTATCATCTACACTTGTAACCATAAGCTGCATTTTAGATTTCTGCGCATAAGTTATATATCATCTTGGAGTACACATTTTGTACTAATATTATGTTCTATGCTCAATGAAGAGTTTCTCCATGGATGGCCTATCAATGGTGCTGGATTCTGTCAAGATCTTATATATCCAAATGAATAGTTTTGATCTGAACAAGATTATTGGCTTGCTGCAATGCTTTCCATGTCTGGAGAAGTTGTATATAAAGGTGATAATTTCACGCACATTGGAAGGCCGCATATAGTGTACTAGAATTAACCGTTCAGCTGTTGCTCTTTTGACACTCTTCTTTTAGACCTTAACTGTTTTCAATCTTCATGTCTATTTAGGCAACAGGACGGGGTAAGAAAGTTATAACCAATTGGTGGATTCGTAAGCATCAGGATTTTCTCACTTCTCATGAGATTCGATTGAAGACAATAACTCTAGAACGATATGTAGCCAACCGTGCAAACACAAGATTTGTCACATTCTTCCTGCTGAATGCGAGGTTACTATTGTCCATCAGGCTTAAGTTTATCAGCAGCATGGTTTTGACGGATGGGTATGTCGAAGAGAAAAAAAAAGGAGTTTCAAGTGGGCAAAAGAGCTTCTGAATGTGTCGGGCTTCTATCTACAACATATTGTGGTCATAATCTAGTAAATTTGATGGACCTAACCGATCCATTTGACTGTGACTGCCGAAAATAGTGCTGGAGTTAGATGTTCCTGCCCTTTTCAACTCGGGTGTGACTGTCATATTTTCTTTGAAACAAGGCAAGTGGCTTGCCATTCGTTTAATTTAGAGTGAAATATTGTAACAAATCCCAACCAAGGGAAATAACATCACTCTTGTCGGCTGCTTGAGCTCACTGTGCATTACAGAAGGCAAGTGATTAGCCCCCACCAGCACCCACAAACTTATTTCGAACTAGCACATCAAATGGGTTGTAAATTTTCATAGGAAAGGCTGCATGACCGTGACAGATTTGGATTCTGACATTTGGGACCCGCGAGGAAATAGCCTATCCAAGGTGGTGTCGACTTACTAGCCAGTCAACAAACGATTCTGCCTACCAGCCGTTGGATTGACATCCAACATCTGTCGTGTATCTTCTATCTCTTGTCTTCTTCTTCCTCCAGCCGCCCAAACCAAACCACCCCGTCGGCTCTGCCTGCTCCCGCCTCCCATGGCTGGCTGTGCCTCAGCCGCCCTACCGTACGTACCCTCCAATGTTGGCTAGTCCCTCCCTCTATTCCCCCACATGTCCTGTTATTCTCCGGCGACGTCAGCCCCAACACGCACCCGCGCCCGAACCAGTCAACCCTCGTACTCCCTCCGACTGCGACTGGACCAGCGCATCTTCCACGGATCCTGTTCGTTCCATCCGAGGCCTCGCCGCTGTCCTCCGCCTTGCGGCCTTGGTTCGCTCGCCGTGCGCGGTGCGCCGCCCTCTTGCGTTGTCAACGTCGTCAACAACCGAGAGGAACAAGGAGATAACTGTACGTGGAGAGGATGAAAGTAGGGACCCACCAGCGTCATGGCAGTACGCAAGCAAGTGTCAGCGATGGATCAGGGTAACAACAGGGATGTGCGGGGGTTGTGGCCCGTCTAGCCAGGGTTTTATTTTATGTTTACCACATCATGAGCCCAGTTGTGTTTTTTCTTGCTGAAAATGGCTAGCCCAGTTCTATTTTTTTAAGAAATACCCAAACAAGGCCTACTTGCTTTAGGCCCTGCTGGGCTACAAATCTTTCAAGACAAGGAGAGTTTCATTCGGTTTCCCCGGAAATGGGCTGTACATTTTTAAAAAACATCAAACCGGGAATTAGCTTCAACTTTTTTTCATTACAAGATCTTCATTTCCATTGATTTTTATACGTGGACAATTATTTGGATTTTATATTTATATAAATTATTTTCCAAAATAGTTTGAATGTGAATCGATATTTCTGGATTAAAAATAGTTGACCACACCGAAATATGCTAAATTTCGTATAATTTTTAACCGTGGCCACAATATGGGGTGTAATGCTAACAAAAAGAAGATAGGCTCCAAAAAACTCTTAAGAATTAGCAAATGGGATGTACATTATTAGAATAATGGCAGATGGGTTGTATGTTGTTTTCCACAGATTTGAGGCTTACTTGTGCGCCTACTACAGGTTGACGTGTATGCTTTGATAAAAAAAAGGTTGACGCACACGCAACGCCCTGTCAACTTAGTCAACACACAAGAGCACTGACTGTTGGATGTCCATGAAACGGTTGTCATGCTTCTCTAATCTCTGCTCTTCATGCTCCATCCGCTCAAACAAGCACCAGCGGGACTGCCTGCTCCCTCTTCCCGCGGCCAGCTATGCTGCCGCGCAGGCCTCACGGCCCCACCGTACTCCCATCGCTGGCCTAGCCTCCCTCTACTCATCCACACATGTTGCTATTCTCCGGCGACGGCAGACGAACCAGTAAACCCTCGTACTCCTCCACGTGGGAAACAACTACTGAGCATTCCCTGGCTCCATGTCGTTCCCTTCCTAGGCCTCGCCATCGTCCACCGCCCTGGTGCTCTCGGCGGGACCTGGTCAACATGGTCAATGAACGACATCCATCGGAAGTGGACTGTATGTGGAGAGGCTGACAGCTGGGTCCACGGCCACACGTAAGGAAATGCCTCCTTATTACACACAAAATAATGATTCCTCCACCTGATAGCTAGGACCCACAGGAAGGGCCTCTGTATTTCACAAAAAAAATGTTCCCCCCGCTGACAGGTCGGACCCACCAGCTATATCTTCGCACGCAAGGAAGTGCCTCCTTATTACGCCCAAAAAAATGAATACCCCCTGCTAGCTGGGACCCACCATATTGTTGGCCTTACTTGTGGGCCTACTAAGTTTACGGGAACGGAGGGCTTTGTCAACTTAGTCAATACTCCAGTGACCGTATGATGTCCATCCAACGGCCATAGTGCTTCTTAAACCTCTGGTCGTCTTGCTCCAGCCGCCCAAAGCAGCGCCGATCATGCCGCCTGCTCCTGCCTCCCGTGGCCGGCTGTGCTACCGTGGAGGCCTCACCGCCCCCATACTACTCCCACCACTGGCCAGGCCATCCCTCCAATCCCCACACCCCCTGTTATTCTGCGGCGACGGCAGCATCACACCACAGCCGAACCAGTGAACCCTCATACTCCTCTCCACGCGGGCTTCCACTGCCGTGTCTTCCCCGGCTCCGTGTCGTCCCCTTCCTAGTCCTCGCCGTCGTCCACCGCTGTGGTGCTCTCCACGCGGCATGGTCAACGTGGTCAAGTAATGACTTCCATCGGAAGAGTACTGTACGTGGAGAGGCTGACAGCTGGGTCCATGGCCACAACACAGTTTTTGTGTGATTTGCCAAGTAAGTCGCTTTGTCAGGCCTGTTGGGCTGCAAATCTTTCAATACGAGGAGAGCTTTCATTCGGCTGGCCGAGAAAATGGCCCATCAGTAATGAGAAATGGGTTGTACATTTTTAAAACACATCAAACCGGCAATTAGTTTCAAATATATTTTTTCTCATTTAGAGATTTTAAATTACATTAGTTTTTATGCGTGGAGAATTTGTTGGATTTTATATTGATATACATTTATTTTTTAAATCAGTTTGAATGTGAGTCGAAATTTCGGGATTAAAAACAGTTCGGACCGCACTGAAATATGCATAATTTCTTATAATTTTTTAACCGTGGCCACAATATGGGCTGTAATGCCAACAAAAAGAATATGGGCTCCAAAAAAACCTTAAGAATTAGCAAATGGGCTGTAAATTATTAGAAATAATGGCAGATGGGTTGTATGTTGTTTTCCACAGATTTGAGGATTTCCTAAAAAAAAGGTTGACGCACAAGCAGTGACTGTTGGATGTCCATCCAACGGCCGTCGTGCTTCTTCAATCTCTGCTCTTCCTGCTCTAGCCGCTTAAACAAGCGCCAGCGGGACTGCCTGCTCCCTCCTCCCCACGGCCGGCTATGCTGCCGCGCAGGCCTCACCGCCCCACCGTACTCCCATTGCTGGCCTAGCCATCCCTCTACTCACCCACACCTGTTGTTATTCTCCGGTGACGGCAGACAAACTAGTAAACCCTCGTACAGTCGTACTCCCCTCCGCGTGGGAAACAACCATTGAGTCTTCCCTGCCTCCATGTCATTCCCTTCCTAGGCCTCACCGTCGTCCACCGCCCTGGTGCTCTCGACGCGGCCTGGTCAACGTGGTCAACGACCGACATGCATCTGAAGTGGACCGTACGTGGAGAGGCCGACAGCTGGGTCCACGGCCGCACGCAAGGAAATGCCTCCTTATTATGTGCAAAATAATGATTCCTACACCTGACATCAGGGACCCACCGAAAGGGCCTCTGTATTTCACGAAAAAAATGTTACCGCCGCTGACAGCTCGGACCCACCAGCTATATCTTCGCACGCAAGGAAGTGCCTCCTTATTACGCACAAAAAAAGAATACTCCCCCTGTTAGCTGGGACCCAATATAGTGGCAGGCTGACTTGTGGGCCTACTAAGTTGGCGGGGATGGAGGGCTTTGTCAACTTAGTCAATATTCACGATTCTAGCTCCAGTGACCGTACGATGTCCATCCAACGGCCGTAGTGCTTCTTCAACCTCTGGTCTTCTTGCTCCAGCCGCCCAAACCAGCGCCGGTCGTGCCTCGTGCTCCTGCCTCCCGTGGCCGGCTGCGATGCGGCGGAGACCTCACCGCCCCTACTACTCCCACCGCTGGCCAGGCCATCCCTCTACTCACGCACACCCCCTGTTATTCTGCGGCGACGGCAGCCTCACACTGCAGTGAACCAGTGAACCGTCGTACTCCTCTATGCATGGGCATCCACTACCGCGTCTTCCCCGGCCCACGTCGTCCCCTTCCTAGGCCTCGCCGTCGTCCACCGCCCTAGTGCTCTCGGCGTGGCGTGGTCAACATGGTCAAGGAATAGCTTCCATCGGACGTGGACTGTACGTGGAGAGGCTGACAGCTGGGTCCACGGCCGCAGCAAGGAAGTGCCTCCTTATTAGGCGGAAAATAATGATTCCTCCACCTGACAGCTGGGACCCATCGGACGGGCCACTGTATTTCGCGAAAAAACATTTCCCCCTGACTGCTGGGACCCACCAGCTACATCTTCACATGCAAGGAAGTGCGTCCGGGCAAAAAAACGATTCGCCCCCTGACTGCTGGGACCCACCAGCTACATCTTTGCAGGCAAGGAAGTGCCTGATAGTCGGGACCCACCTGGTCGAAGCATACGTAGCGTTGTCATTCTGGTCACGAACGTGTACGTACATACTGGTCATTGTAGAGGCGCGCACGTGTCGTAGTAGAGGCGCGCACGTAGCATGTACACGTACGTACAACGGACAGGGTGCAAGAAAGAAAATACGGCCACGTACGTACATACGGGCGGGATCTCGAACGCCTACTCGCTCATATGTATGGCCAGGGCTCGTGTACATGGCTGGGTCGGAACAGAGAAACAACGTCATCGCCGTGTTCATGGGGAGGCAACGGAATGTGTCATATTCATGGGGAGGCAACGGAATGTGTCGTGTTCATGGGGAGGCAACGGAATGTGTCGTTTTCATGGGGAGGCAACGGAATGTGTCGTGTTCATCGGGAGGCAACGGAACGCGTGGGAGTCAACAGGCTGGGTCGGAACGGAATCCGTGGTCGTGTTCATCGGGAGGGCTTGGACGAAACAGGAAATGGAAACGAGGCCTGGCGTACCACATAACGGAGGAAACAGCCTTGTGTTTGACCGGCCACGTTCGAAACAGGATCCTGTTCATCAGGAGGGGTCTGGTGTACCGCAAAACGGAGGAAACGGACCTCCTACGGTCAAAACAGGGGTCCTGTTGATCGGGAGGGGTGTGGTGTACCGCAAAACGGACGAAACGGACCTCCTACGATCAAAACGGGGGTCCTCTTGATCGGGAGGGGTGTGGCGTACCGCACAATGGATGAAACGGACTTGTGTTGGAGTGCTATGGTCGAAACGGGGGTCCTGTTCATTGGGAGCGGTGTGGCGTACTGCAAAACGGGACTCCAGGGGATACTGTTCATCTCCACCGTCGACCTCCTCCAGCCTCCATGGGCTACCGTCGACCTCCTCCAGCCTCCACGGGCTACCGTCGACCTCCTCCAGCCTCCACAGCTCCTGTTCATCCAGCCTCCACCGCGTGCTACTCCACCGGCTACTATTCAACAACCCCTCCACGGGCACCCCTCCACCGCCTACTCTTCATCCAGCCCTCCACACCACGGGGTCCTGTTCATCCAGAGGCAACACCACTGCTCACTGTTCATCCACCCCCCCACAACGCTCACTGTTCATCCCAGAGGCAGCATCGATCGGCTTCAGTTAGCAGCAGTAGTGAAGGAATCGCTCAATCGGGTTCAGTTAACAGCCATCGATCGATCGCTCGGGTTCAGTAACGCGTAGCCTACAGTGCAATCGCTCGGGTTCAGTTAGAGCCCAACGCCTCGCTCGGGTTCAGTTAGAGCCAATGCCTCGCACACACACACGCGTACGTGTACGAGATAAATGTGCATCGCTCGGCCCCCGACCTCCCACCCTAACATTTCCTCGACCTTGCTTCTACCATGGTTTTTTCCGTCATGGACGGCCCAAAGAATGTCATGCAGCTGCGTCTCCGGCCCGCCCAGGACGAAAAGCCCATTTTCTGTCATGATTTTTTGTTATAGAAGTAGGTGCCCACCACATCTATGATGATACCAAGTTTTGTCACAATTATCGTCATAGAAGTGTCATATGTATGACAGAAAAAAAAATTGTTCGGCCCAAAATGTCACGGATACATAGAACAAAATATGACTCTATATGAATGCCTCCGGCGGTGTACCAGGATATGCAATGAATCAAGAGCGACATGTATGGAATTATGAAGGTGGCTTTGCCACAAATACGATGTCATCTACATGATCATGCAAGAGCAATATGACAATGATGATGCGTTTCATAATAAACGGAATGGTGGAAAGTTGCGTGGCAATATATCTCGGAATGGCTATGGAAATGCCATGATAGATAGGTACGGTGGCTGTTTTGAGGAAGATATATGGTGGGTGTATGGTACTGATGTCTACTACACAACCTTCTTCTTGTAGACGTTGTTGGGCCTCCAAGTGCAGAGGTTTGTAGGATAGTAGCAAATTTCCCTCAAGTGGATGACCTAAGATTTATCAATCCGTAGGAGGCGTAGGATCAAGATGGTCTCTCTCAAACAACCCTACAACCAAATAACAAAGAGTCTCTTGTGTCCCCAACTGTCACGCCCAATATGCGACCCTATCCGAAAGGAACTCGAAGGTCCCACCAAGGATAGACCCGCATATTGAAACGCTTTTGCAAGGTGGATATCATTACATCAACATTACATAATAGATGGGGATACATACATAAGGCATACTATGCCACACGAATACAACAATACAATACATAAGAGCAACATCCGACTACGGATGAAACACAAACAGAAACTCAAACGACATCCACCCTGCTAGCCCAGGCTGCCGGCCTGGAACCTATCCCCTGATCGAAGAAGAAGCAGAAGAAGAACTCAACGCAAGCAAACATCGCTCTCGCGTCATGATCATCGCATGAACCTGTACCTGCAACTGTTGTTGTAGTAATCTGTGAGCCACGAGGACTCAGCAATCCCATTACCATGGGTATCAAGACTAGCAAAGCTTAATGGGAAAGGAAGGGGTAAAGTGGTGAGGTTGCAGCAGCGACTAAGCATATATGGTGGCTAACATACACAAATAAGAGCGAGAAGAGAGCAAGTGGAACGGTCGTCAACTAGTAATGATCAAGAAGTGATCCTGAACTCCTACTTACGTCAAACATAACCTAGAAACCATGTTCACTTCCTGGACTCCGCCGAAAAGAGACCATCACGGCTACACACACGGTTGATGCGTTTTAATTCGGATCTGGTGTCAAGTTATCTACAACCGGACATTAACAAATTCCCATCTGCCTATAACCGCAGGCACGGCTTTCGAAAGATTATACCCTGCAGGGGTGTCCCAATTTAGCCCATGACAATCTCTCGCGATCAACGAAGGAATAGACCTTCTCCCAGGAAGACCCGATCAGACTCGGAATCCCGGTTTACAAGGCATTTCGACAATGGTAAAACAAGACCAGCAAAGCCGCCCGATGCGCCGATAATCCCGATAGGAGCTGCACATATCTCGTTCTTAGGGCAACACCGGATGAGCAATCCGTACAACTAAAACCAGACCTCAAGTTTCCCTGAGGGGGCGCTGCAAAGGGCTCTAATTCGGACCAACACTTAGACAAGCACTGGCCCGGGGGGGGCTGTAATAAAGATGACCCTTGGGTTAATTACTCCCAAGGGAAAAGTAGGTGGTGGTGAGGAAAATGGTAAAAGTCAATGTTGGGCCTTGCTGGAGGAGTTTTATTCAAAGCGAACTGTCAAGGGGGTCCCATAAATCACCCGACCGCGTAAGGAACGCAAAATCCGGGAACATAACACCGGTATGACGGAAACTAGGGCGGCAAGAGTGGAACAAAACACCAGGCATAAGGCCGAGCCTTCCACCCTTTACCAAATATATAGATGCATTAATAATATAAGAGATATTGTGATATCCCAACCAAAATCCTGTCCACCATGAAGAAATCTTCAACTTCACCTGCAACTAGCAACGCTATAAGAGGGGCTGAGCAAAGCGGTAACATAGCCAAACAATGGTTTGCATAGGAAAGATGTCAAAGGTTAGAGGTTCATGGCAACATGGGATGGCTCGACAAACAGATGATAGGTAGCGCAGCAAAGCGATAGAACGAAGCAACTAGCATAGCAATGATAGTAGTGAGTTTCAGGGTAGCGGTCATCTTGCCTGAAATCCCGCAAGGAAGAAGAACGAGTCCATGATGAAGACGAACGGACGTAGTCGAACGAATCCTCACAATCGCAACATTACCGGAACTAAGAAGCAACACCAGAAAGAAACAAACAACATGGTAAACACGCAAGCATAATCATGGCATGATGCACAATCAAGTATGATGCATGTCCGGTTTAAAGAGGCATGGCATGGCAAAGTGCAACAAACAATACTACAAATTAAGTAGAGCTCAATATGCAACGAGTTGCATATTGACGAAACACCACGTTCGATTATTTAGTTCACTCTCGGTTATGTACACAACCATGTTAAATGTTGTTAAACATGGCAAGAGGTGAAGCATATGAAAATACCTATCTAGGCAAGTTTAAATGAGGCCGGAAACAACAAACAACAATTCCGGAAAATCCCCATGTGCATATTTTAGATTCGGTACTGTTCTGCCCTAAACACAATTTTAATGTTGTTAATCAGAAAAATAAAGTGGACCATGTTAATCTAGTCATTTTTCCACCCCATTTACATATAAAGTTTATTAAAAATGGAGCTACGGTTATTTAGTTATGAATTAAAGCATTTTAGCATGGCATATTAGCAAATTTAAATAAACAGCAAGTTAAACATTTTAAACATGAATGAAAATGGCATATTATTAATCTACACAAAATTCTAAGCAATTTACATGTTTAAATCATTTTAATCCGATGCACGATTAATTAATTATTGATGCATGAACATGGAGGGTTTTTCTGCAAATCTGTAGACAGATTCGCAGGACAGAAAAAAAATAACATTGGGCCGAATCTGGTGCATGCTGGGCTGAACAGAGAGGAGGTCCTGGAGCTCACCTAGCTCGGCCAGGCCCAGTTCGGTGGGAGGAGGCCGGGCAGGCCGGAAGGGGCGCTGGGCCTGGGGGCGATCTAGCGCTGGGCCTCCCGGTCGCTGGCGCTCCAGACAAAGAGGGCCGCGGTCAACGCTCAAAGCAGAGACAGGGGCGTCCTCCTCCTGCTCGATGCAGAAGCAGAGGAAGAAGGCGCGGCGGCGCAGGAGCTTGGCGGACGGAGGCGAGCGGCGCTGGGCGTGAGGAGGTGCGGGCAAGGCCGGGACGGGAGGAGGCGGTGGATCCGAGGCGAAGGTCACCAGATTCGGCGAGGAACGTGACCGGTGGCGGCGGCACGAAGCATCCATGGCGGGGCCTTGGGTTCTTGGGAGAGAAACTGGACGAGGGAGGTGGTCAAGGAGAGCTTCCATGAAGAAGAGAAAGGGGAAGGAGCAGGGGCGGCGAGGACAGCCTTCTGATGGCGCCTGGTCTCGGGTCGCCGGCAGCGGCCGGTCCGACGAGGCGCACGGGAGGAGAAACAAGCGCTCGGACGGCTCATTAGCGCGACGAGACGCGGCATGAGGAGGAGCGCGGGAGGAACAGGGCGCTGCAGGTGCGCACTGGAGGCTGCCGGGGAGAAGTAGCAAGGAGGTGGCTGGGGGATTGGTTCGGTGCTGAAAACGAGGGGAGGTGTGGATCGGGAGGGATCCCGATGGAGAGAGTGGCGGCGGCGAGGAGGATTCGACAGGGGGATCCTTAGAAATTAGGTTTTGGTATGATTTGGATAGGGGGTCTATTTATAGGTACAAAAAGAGTAGGTTTGGACCCTCCGATCGAATTTGGATGGTCGAGAATAAATAAGTTAGGGAGTCCAAATAAGAAAACGGAGATGTTTTCGGGATGTTTGGGGATGATTCGGATCCAACGGTGACGACCGAGCGGGTCGGGTTCGGGGCAGGTTTTGGACGCGCGCGAGGGGCCTGAGAGAGGTCGACGAAGACAAGGGGGTGTAAGACGGGTTAGATGGGCTGTGCGGAGGGGGGTTGGGCTGAGAAGAGAGAAGAGAAGGCAGTCCGGCAACAGTTTCCGGAGACCGAAAACGTCCGACGAATATACCGACTATATTGCGGTTATAGGTTTAACGGTTGGGCTATCAAATGGACTCCGAATGCGACGAAACTTGGCAGGCGGCCTGTCTACACTATAATAAGACCGCACAACAAGTTGCATCCCATTCCGAGAACATTTTTATGCCACTTATAAAATAATATTTCGGAGGTGCCGCGGGCGCGTGCGAGTGTGGTCGGGCTCAGAACGGACAACGGAGAGAACCAGCGGAACACGAACGGATGCAAGTTTTGAAAAACATGCAGATGAAATGCGGATGATGACATGAGATGAGATGCATAAAAAGAAAAAAATGCAAAACAACAGATAAAAACCCAACCACGAAGGAAGAATCATATAGCATCTCCGCAAAAGGCAAGAGTTGGAGTTACGAATATGGAAAGTTGTATCCGAGGCGTTACAACACTCCACCACTATGAGAGGATCTCGTCCCGAGATCTAGGATGGCACCGGAGGGAAAAGGAAGAGGAAGAAAAGAGGTAAAACTAAGTTGCTTCTTCGACCAAAGAGTGAAACCAAAGAACCTTGAGAGGTTGAAAAGTTGAAAGAAAGAACACAACGGAGATGAACGAGATTGCAAACAATCTGTTTGAAAAGAGGAACAAAGAACATTACGAGAACTTGAAGGTTACAAAGACATGAATCAAGATTTTAATGGACAAGATAGAATTCGAAACCACTCCGGTTAAAACAAGATGAGAGAGGAAGAATTCGGGCAGCACTCCGGTAGAAAAAAGAAGAAAACTTGATAAGCTGAAAGGATATTGAAAAGATGACACAACACTCCGATTGGGCATGGAAGGAAATATAATTTGAACTTGGCAAAATTAAAGCACTTGGATGAGACTCCGGTTAAGAGAGGAATGATAGACACAACACTCCGGTTAAGTGGATAAGCATGGAAAAGAACATGATCTTGACAAAACAAGATGATGAGTAAAAAGAGCAACATCACAATGCCTCCGGAAGAAAGAATAGAATTTAGATCATTGGAATAACAGAATGGAGAAGAAATACCAACTTGTGCCACAAATGAGTTTGGAAGGCACCCTTCCAAGAAGGTTATAACGGAGTTGTTGGAAAACCAACAACGAGAAGGAAAAGTTTGTAGTGGGCTTATGGAAAACATCTCAAGACTATGAGGTGACAACCCGCCACTAACAGAAACAATTGATTGTTTGAGATCAAAGAAGAGATGAAAACTGCTTTCGCCGAGAGGATAGTAGAAAACTTGAATCATTGATAAGCACCACAAATAGCAACAACCCTTAAGGAAAGGCTTTAGGTGAAATATGACACAAGATAACTCCAACAAAGAGATTGATGGATTTAAAATACCTCATTCTTGACAACATGTGAATCAAGAAACATGAAGGGAAATTGTCAAGAATGACATAACACCACCTCAAATGATAAGGTAGAAAGAATTGCACTTTGGAATGCAAGATGAAGAATACTTGAACTCCTCAAAACAAGACATGTGTTGAGCACCATGTTTATTTTTAGAGTAAAGCTTAGCAGATCATAACTTCAAGAGAAATCTTGAAGAACAATTGAAGAATGAATAGAATCCTTGACGAACCACCATGTAGATCTTCCATGAAGAACTCCGGTAATAAAAAAGGATGATAGAAAGAAAGAGAAGTTGAAAACACAAGGTGAAGCCTTGCAATGATTTAGATGGAGCTTCGCGACGAGATAAAGAGGAAAACTTGGAACTCCGAAAAAAAAGATGAAGCATCTCGAACCGAGAAATATGACATGATGAACAACTCTGGAAAGAAGAAACTAGATCACTTGGATGAAACAATGATAAGAATTACGTTACGCGTATCCTTCACCAATTTAAATTGATGACAAACAACGGATTTGGCATACTACTTATTCTCGTAAAAAGGATCAAGATAGATATGGCACAAGCTTGAGAAGGTATAGATGGAACCACCGATGGGATTGAAACAACAAATGAATTGATATGATAACGAAGGAAGTGAAATCTTGAACGAACCGCCGTAAGAATTGAAAATGAAAGTAGCAAAGGCACAATTCACCAAGAAGAATTGGAAAACGAATGAAGGTCCTTGAGGGGAATTTGATACAAGAGAACGAAGAGATCATGAGCTGACTAAGGAGTATCTTGAACGATCCACCGGTAAGATTTGGATAACGAGAGCTGAAAGCTTGAATGAATAATTCTGAGATGATGGGTTGCGGAGAATCAATCTGAAAAGACTCTTGAATTGCTCCGGATGGATGAAAAAAATTCTCACAATCGAAAACAATTATGAGAGGATGACATCAAGCTAGAACCATGAATCTTTAAGAGAATGGAGCAAGATTTAAGAATGTTGAGAATGTTGAGAACCATGAAACTCTTCTTGGGTCTTCAAATGTTGAGAATGATGATGAGAACCACCAGGAATTGTTGAGATACTCCGGGAGAATCAAAAGCGAAGAGGTTGAGACAACAATGAAAAGAATTTGAAAGCAAACTTGGAGAAGCATGTGACTGATGGGATCCATTCTTACGTCAAACTCGAAAAGGATTAAGAATGGCTCCGGAATAATTAGAAGGGTCAGGTAAGATCCTGGGAAAAGACCTGTGGGTTAGGGCCCACTCAAAATAAAACACCGTTGAACGATTTTGAAGAGAGAGTGCACCGGTTGAATTAAATAGCTTGAATGAGAGAAAAACTTGAAGTAACTCGAATGGATTAAGAAAGGAAACATGATTCTTCTGAGATATCTTGAGCACTCCAGAACAAATGAATAGCGAGAAGTGAAAGATTGAGAAGTGCACCGGCATGAGAAAGCATTTGAAACGAGGAAAGGAATATGATGAATATCGAAAGCTTGAATTGGATCCACCGGAGAAGAAAAAAAAGAACGAAGGATGATGAACTTGAAGCTCGTGAGCATCTTCATGAGGGATCACCGGATCAAAACATTGATTGAAAAGAGTGAAGGGACTTCACATGAATAAATGGATACTTGATTAAGAAATCTGAGTCCTTGAAGAAAAAGGGTGGGAGGGCGGGAAAACAAAGGCAACTTGGGGACGGATGAAACAAACACCGTTGAGAAAACTTAGATTTGATCTTGCGGATGTTGAAATGATCGAATCCCTTGAAGAGAAGCATGCCGGTTGGAAAGAATTAACATGACGACCTCGATAAACAAGAAGGATTAGCACTCTGGTAGAAATATGAGAACACCACTTGAAAGGTATGGAACCAACACTTGACTCGAAGCAACTCGAATACCACAACTCAAAACAAAACAAAGGATTTGGCTTGCAGAATAAGCCAGAACAAACATATGATAGAGATTTCGTCCGAAGTTTTCGTGGTGGGGCCCACACGGGCTCGAGTGTACAGCACCATCATGTACAAGGCAGTGCACATGACATACGAAGTGTCTCCGAACCAGCATAGCCAAGGGTTCTTTAAGACACAACGAGACCACTGTAAAAACGACCGTGGAAAGGCGGACCACTAGACGTCAAACCCCAATCTCATATCATGCATCTGTCGAAAAGATATTCTAGGAGCTACTTGAATTCCCACCTATAAAACTCCCGAAACTTTCTGGTTATGCAATCTGGTGTTGAGGATACAGGGGAAGCAATATATCTCACCCAAACTAACAATACCTACATCCAAGCTGTATCCATCCGTCAACACATAACCAAGAAACCTTCGGAAATCGTGTACCTCAACCTTCGAAAAGCATCCGTTATACGAGTTATGGAAATACTCCCGAGCTCCCCCAGTACTGGGTTATTGGGGTTATCTCACCAACAACTGCATAAAAGAGATTTTCGATGTCGGCAAATCTCAGGTATTCCAGAACTGCAACGATAAAATTGTGACGACAACACCTCAGAGCTCGACTCCCCGGGTCAAAGCCACATAAGTAGACAGGAGGCACCAAGAACAATGTTCTCGTCACAAAACCATCGAAACGATTCATAGATACCCGCGTGATCCTAAAAAAAAATTTAGTGAAATTTGAGGAGAGGAAAGACAAAACATCTACGTCAGGAGACCTCACCAGAGCGACGAAGGGAGTGAGGAGTAAAAAGAATCCTACTCTCCGATATATATAATCCTAAGACTCAAAATACTTTTCTTCTAGACTCAACAATGGCCAACAAACAAGGGGGCTCCTATGGTCGGTCGAGGCTCTGATACCAACTTGTCACGCCCAATATGTGACCCTATCCAAAAGGAACTCGAAGGTCCCACCAAGGATAGACCCGCATATTGAAACGCTTTTGCAAGGTGGATATCATTACATCAACATTAAATAATAGATGGGGATACATACATAAGGCATGCTATGCCACACGAATACAACAATACAATACATAAGAGCAACATCCGACTACGGATGAAACACAAACAGAAACTCAAACGACATCCACCCTGCTAGCCCAGGTTGCCGACCTGGAACCTATCCCCTGATCGAAGAAGAAGCAGAAGAAAAACTCAACGCAAGCAAACATCGCTCTCGCGTCATGATCATCGCATGAACCTGTACCTGCAACTGTTGTTGTAGTAATATGTGAGCCACGAGGACTCAGCAATCCCATTACCATGGGTATCAAGACTAGCAAAGCTTAATGGGAAAGGAAGGGGTAAAGTGGTGAGGTTGCAGCAGCGACTAAGCATATATGGTGGCTAACATACGCAAATAAGAGCGAGAAGAGAGCAAGCGGAATGGTCGTCAACTAGTAATGATCAAGAAGTGATCCTGAACTCCTACTTACGTCAAACATAACCCAGAAACCGTGTTCACTTCTCGGACTCCGCCGAAAAGAGACCATCACGGCTACACACACGGTTGATGCGTTTTAATTCGGATCTGGTGTCAAGTTATCTACAACCGGACATTAACAAATTCCCATCTGCCTATAACCGCAGGCATGGCTTTCGAAAGATTATACCCTGCAGGGGTGTCCCAACTTAGCCCATGACAAGCTCTCGCGATCAACGAAGGAATAGACCTTCTCCCAGGAAGACCCGATCAGACTCGGAATCCCGGTTTACAAGGCATTTCGACAATGGTAAAACAAGACCAGCAAAGCCGCCCGATGCACCGACAATCCCGATAGGAGCTGCACATATCTCGTTCTCAGGGCAACACCGAATGAGCAATCCGTACAACTAAAACCAGACCTCAAGTTTCCCTGAGGGGGCGCTGTAAAGGGCTCTAATTCAGACCAACACTTAGACAAGCAC
>NC_041381.1:534858932-534859389 GCF_002162155.2 Triticum dicoccoides | reverse complement strand
GTTTACAAGACATTTCGACAATGGTAAAACAAGACCAGCAAAGCCGCCCGATGCGCCGACAATCCCGATAGGAGCTGCACATATCTCGTTCTCAGGGCAACACCGGATGAGACATCCTACGAGTAAAACCAAACCTCGAGTTTCCCCGAGGTGGCCCCGCAGTCTACTCGGTTCGGACCAACACTTAGACAAGCACTGGCCCGGGGGGGGGGGGCTATAATAAAGATGACCCTTGGGTTAATTACTCCCAAGGGAAAAGTAGGTGGTGGTGAGGCAAATGGTAAAAGTCAATGTTGGGCCTTGCTGGAGGAGTTTTATTCAAAGCGAACTGTCAAGGGGGTCCCATAAATCACCCGACCGCGTAAGGAACGCAAAATCCGGGAACATAACACCGGTATGACGGAAACTAGGGCGGCAAGAGTGGAACAAAACACCAGGCATAAGGCCGAGCCTTCCA